>NC_091285.1:523388566-523563566 GCF_032444005.1 Ranitomeya imitator
CTTTGCATATACACACCCCCTGTTTTCTTTGTTTAACGCTAATAATAACACCATAACCCCTATTGCATATTAATACAATGAGGAAAAGAGTTTTTCAAAATATCAATATTTTATTTATACAAAAAATAAAATTGTTTAATACAAGATCAGAATACCACACACCAAACAGGTTAAGGGAATTATAGCCAGGTCTGTTAACTAATAACATTTACACCATCACATACAATTGTGCAAACTGCCATATCGGATACCAAATATATCCTAATTGTATAATAACTGTTCATGCAAAAAATTGCTGTATATAGAATTCTACATTATACAACGGTATATGGTCCTCTACGCAGAGAACAAGTAAGAACTGACTTGGGCCATCTCATATATAGGGCACTGAATTATCCTGGATAGTCATTAGGGCTGGTATAACATATATTGGAAATTGGCAAATGCCGTACACAGCAGTCCTACCAGGAGCAAAGAACAATGTGCATATTTAACCCCGATTCCGGGAGACCCATGTCAGAAGCAACTTGAAGAAGAGAAACAGCGAAACGCGCGTCGGGGCGACAGGTGGGGATACCAGGTTCCGAACTTTGGGTGAGTTGCTTCTGACATGGGTCTCCCGGAATCGGGGTTAAATATGCACATTGTTCTTTTTTCTTCGACAACTTTGCTTTTGCTGATAGTTTAAACAGATTCATTACATTTATGTCACTTTTTCTCATCTCACTTCACTTTTCCCTTGGAGTAGGGTTTCTAGAATTTGGAGCATTTTACAAGTTTTGAAAGGATTTGTGACTTTTGCTGCTAAAAAGTCACACAATCTGATTTAAAAAAATAAAAAATTGTTTTCGATTTTGTGCCATATTCATGAACCACGTGTGCAATTTTGAAGAATTTGCTGGCAAAAACATTAGTCAATACCATAAGGCAAAAAGAGAAACATGACTTCAATAAATTGCAAGTGATGAATCTGTCATCACAGCTTTATGAGTACGGGAGGCAGAGCCATCAGGAAGAGGACTGAGTCTTGTCTCTTTAGTAAGAACCAATTTCAGGGCTGCTTTAATTAAACCTTTCATGGCTCATTCTGTGAGAGGAAGTAATTAAAAAATAAAAGACGGTACCTCAATTTACATTACATCCCAGATGCACAGTCCCGATTCCAGTCATCCAACATATTTAAAAAATAAAACATGCTCTTGAAAACAATTACTGCAAAAGTGAATGAATGTAAGAAAGGAGAATGTTGCCATGGTGATGATGCTGACGCCATTAGGTGATTCATCCTTAACCTTAAACACTCTGGACACAGGAAGAGAGGGAACTGACTGTTCCCCACACAGCGGAGGAGTGAACACTGACTACCGCCAGATGTCGACTACTGATGGTTATATTACGTCATCAGCCCGAGGGGGCACCAGAATCCACAAACATACAGGTGTAACGAACTGATAAGGCAGTCACTAGGCTAGTTTCACCTTTGCGTTAGAATCCGCAGCGTTTAATCCGCAACCGCAAATGAAGGAAAAACGCTTTGAAACGTGTACAAACGCAGCGTTTTTTAGACGCATACGTTAATGTATGCGTTTAAAAAATGCGGCGTTTTCATGCTTTTCCATGCGTTTGCGTTTTTTGTACGCATGGTGAAAAATTTAACAGAAGCAAAATCTAGATTAACAGACACCGCCAATGGGACTACAGTGGGTCTGTATTATGGGATATCTATATATAGACCCTTGGACTGCTGAAATCTTCACAGTTTGCTACTGTATCCTGTGTCATGATGGATCTTTGCATGGAGAGCTTTTATTTCAACCTGGATTTCTTGCCTGTGTGTTTGCTTGGGAGCAACACAGAAATCGCGAAAGATGGAGAAGGACACGGCGCAGGCGTTTTTGGTGACACCCCATTATTGAACTACGTGAGAGCCGTAGAACCTATCACACCCTATATGGCGAGCTTAATGCCATCCCCGGACAAATTCCAGGAATATACCAGGATGTCACAAGACTCTTTCCCGGAATTGCTTGGTCATGTCCAAGGAGCCATCCGGAGACTGGACACCCAGCTCCATAGAGCGATTCCAGCAGAGGAACGTCTCCTGGTTACATTAAGGTACGTAATAATTCTAAACAAATGCCAATCATAATTATTATTGGTCTGCCATGTATTATTTGTATTTTCTTTAGGTCTTTAGCTAAACACCACCATAAATGGAATTGATTGTAAATTTATTTTTTTATTCTTATTTCAGATTTCTGGCGACCGGAGAGAGCTAATCATCCCTCCACTTTCAGTACAGGCTTGGAATTTCCACCCTGTCTGGAATAGTTGCGGACACCTGCCAGGCTTTGTGGAATGTTCTCCGGGATGAGTTTATACACCTACCCATGGAGGAAATGTGGATTGAAATAGCTGAAAAATTCTGTGCCGCTGCATGGTTGTGGTGGTGGGGAAGGCCATGCCAGGGTCTGGGTGCTGCTGCTGCATCCTGGTGGTGGTGAAAGGCATACCAGGGTCCGGGTGCTGCTGCTGCATGCTGGTGGTGAAAAGCATGCCAGGATCCGGGTGATGCTGCTGCATGCTGGTGCTGAAAAGCATGCCAGGATCCGGGTGCTGCTGCAGCTGGGACCTGGTGATATTGTGGCTGACCTGTCCTTATCTGGGTGCTGCTGCTGCATGGTGGTGGCAGTGAAGGAGGTCCAAGCAGGAGCAGCAGTTGTCATGGTGGTGGCGGTGGGCTGTCCAACAGCACTCGGCATGGTGGTGGTGCTGTAGTGGTGTCCAGCAGTGCTTGGAATGGAGGTGGCCGTGCAGTGGTATGCAGCAGAGCTCGGCATTGATGTCAAGCGTGACAGTGTTGGCACAGGTGGATATGCCGCCACTGTCTGCTGAAAATACCAACTCTGCTGCACAGCCTGCAAGTAAGCAGCATTGCAGGCCTGCCTGACACTAAGCTGGAGATCAGGAGTAAGGTGTTCTGACATGCCCTGTTCAATTTGATTAAAAAAGTGATGTGCTAGTCTCTGGAGGTCGGCTTTCACTTGGTCAAGGCTTTTGATGACCTCCTGGATACGTGTATTCATATGGCTAATGGCAATATCCAGTCAGTCACCCATCGCCTTGAGTCCATCATGAAAGACCGAGCTCAAGTGCAAAAACTCGGGCATGAGTGACCTGTCTGAGGCCCTCTGCCGCTGCCGGGAAGAGCCCCCCAAAAAAGGGGCACAGGACTGGGAAAGGGGAAGACCTGATGGACCACCTTCCTGGTCTCCAGTTTGTGTGGCAGGCCCACTTGCTGCAGCGCTGCTGGATGGCTGGGACGGGTCCATGGCTGTCTGATGAAGGACCGCTCCAGAACCAGGGTCAAGAGTGCTGCTCCATGTCTGTGAAAAAAGAGGAAAAAAAACACATTACTACCAAACATTTACAAAAGTTAAGCGCCAACTCCTGTGGAATAGAAACATACAGATTAAGGCAATACAACACAACCTAATACACCCAAAAAAATCTTATGTTCTCTGGGCAAGGACCGGTCTCAAACATGCCAGAATGCGGTGGTATTTATTTTTTCTGATCCTTGCTCCCAAACCACTAGGAACCCGACTCTCTTGACGAAGGTCCTTGTTGAAGCGATCCTTCATCGAACGCCAACATGTTTTGACTTTGAGCACTGTTGAAAGAACAAAAAAGAATGGTTAGACAATGGACTTTTGGCCGTGATCACACAACTGAGTGTGATGAGAGAAACTCCTGAGAGTTTCTCTCATCACACACAGTTGTGTGATCACGGCCAAGGTCACTGCTGCATCACACTGCATTGCAATACTTACAAAATGCATTTTGGACCCGAGTCGGGGCCTTGTCCCAGCCATCCCACATCGCTTTGGCCACCTCACTCCATAGCCGCCGGATCGTCACGTTGTTCGAGTGCTGCGGAACCTGGGTGTCCCACAACAGGACTTGCTCATGGACCAGGGAGATGAGGAGGTGATTTTCAATTAGGCCCTCATCCCGTTGTGGAACCTAAAAAATAAACACATTAATGTTGGATACATTAACATAAGGAAAAGAAAGAAAACAGAGACAGAAAACTGGCATGAATATTGAAAGTCAAGAAACAAAAGGAGTCAAGAAGAAAAAGGGAAAGAAAGAGGAAAGTAAAGAAATGAACATTCAAGAGTAAAGTGAGGATACAATAAACAGTCAGCCATGTATACATACACGCTGCCGCCTTGCCACCCGACCGTGACCGCGCTGCTCCTGCTCAGCCTCTGTCGCAGTGGAAGAAGTGCTCTAAAAAAAGGAAAAAAAATTGTCATGTGTAGATGTGACAGTGAATACTTACCAATCTGAGGAGGTGAGTACTCACTTCACTGACATGTTCTGCTTGTGCAGGCCCAGGCCGTTGCTCCTCCTCAGAGGAAGATGACATTTTGATGCACGCAGAAATGGCAGAAATTAGGACATATAGAGACAGAAAGTAGAAAATAAAGACATGGGCTTTGATATACTCACATTGTTCAGAGTCTTGTTTCCTCCAAGGTGCTTTCCTGTGTCTGGTCTGCTTTCCAGTCTGCTGTGTAGTGACCTGTCAATGCCCACTCCCTCCTTTTATCAGTTTGTATATGGGGGGTGATTAATCAGTGTCTAGATATGTTTTCCTGTGGTGCAACGCATGCATTCACAAACGCAAGCAAGCACATGTGCTTGCGAACGCATGCATTCACATAGACAGCAATGAGTTTTTTTGCCGCATTTCTTCCGCTAACTGCATACGTTTCTAGGCGTCAAATTGACGCCTCTAAAATTACTACGCGTAGTGTTTACCGCGCCAAACCGCAGACGACGAAACAACGCATGTGTCGTCAAATGCGGCGAAACGCAACCGATCGCAGACACATGCGTCCCTAATGTTAAATATAGGAATACACGATGCATGCGGATAATTGCGGAAGAAATGCTGTGGACACAACCGCAAATGTGAAACCAGCCTAAGAGCACAAATGTATTACATGGGATCACATCACATTGTGTTACATGAAAGGGGGCTTCTTGTGCCTGAGGTATATGCACTTTATGGTACTTTAGGTTTGGAACAAGGAACATCAGATATAACCTAGAATAGAGAAGGGCATACTATTGGTGTAACGTGGGTTGCTGCACAGGGGCACAAGAGGTAAGGGGGGCACTGCTACCTCCAAATCAGGTGGAATTGTGCATTATAATGGGCTATTAGTCTCCAAAGGGCCCATATATTGTTCTTGCACAAGGTCCATTTTCCTCCAATGACCTAGAATATCTATTTTGACAACATGCTAAACATGGCTTTTATGACATCATATGGTTAGCGAAGTGCAGAATATCAGGAAAACTTCTTTATGTTTTAGAGTCAGACTGTAGCCTCATATGCTTGTACATGATAATGATGGCAAACAGGGCCGGTTCCAGGTTTTCGTGGGCTCCGAGCTAAAGAGTCTCAGTGGGCCCCTTTAACACATACCACAATTCATGATACACAGATACAGCAGAAAAATATAGATATAGTACAATGCCAAAGATATCACTTACGTCTCTCATGTCATGAGTGATATCTATAGCTCAAAAACCGGACAGTAAAGTCCTTCATACAGTATTATGGGCACCACATAGTGCTCCATACAGAATAATGAGCCCCATATATTGCTCCATACAGAATAATGGACCCCATATAATGCTCCATACAGAATGAGCCCCATATATTTCTACATATAGAATAATGGACCCCATATAATGCTTCATAAAGAATAATGGACCCCATATAATTCTCCATACATAATGGGCCCCATGTAATGCTCCATACATAATGAGGCCCATATATTCCTCCATACATAATGAGCAGAAAACAGAAAAGAATAATGCCAGCTCACCGTTGAATTTTATAGAAGTCCAGCATGCATGGAACCACAAGCCAACCACTCATGTGTACCAATTGCAAAAATTAAAAAGGTAAGCTTGATAAAAAACAATTCTGTTCGAAACGCGTCGCTTACTCCTGTTCACCATATTTTTAATTTTTTTTTATGGAATAAAGATTACCATGAAAATTTTACCAGAAGATGATACATAATGATCCCCATATACTGCTCCATGCATAATCAGCCCCACATAATGTTCCATACAGAATAACGGACCCCATATATTGCTCCATACATAATGAGCCCCATATAATGCTCCATGCATAATGGGCCCCATGTCATGCTCCATACACAATGGGCTCCACATATTGCTCTCTACATAATGGTCCCCATATATTGCTCCATGCATAAAGAGACCCATATAATGCTTCATACAGTATATGATGGGCCCCATGATATTCCATACATAAATGGGCCCCATATAATGCTCCATACAGTATGGGCCCCATATAATGCTCCATATATGAGCCCTATATATTGCTCCATACATAATGAGCCCCATATATTGCTCCATACATAATGGGCCCCATATAATGCTCCATACATTATGAGCCCCATACAATGCTTCATACAGTATATGATGGGCCCCATATATTGCTCCATACATAATGAGCACCATATAATAAAGTATATAACTGGCCCTATATGATGCTCCATACATAAATGAGCCCAATATAATGCTCCATACATAATGGGCACCGATATGATGCTTCATACAGTTTATGATCGACCCCATATAATGCTTCAGTATATGATGGGCCCCATATATTGCTTCAAATACAATGGTCCTCATACCATGCTCCATACAGAATGGGCCCCATATATCGACTCAAACATAATTTTAAAAAAAATAATTAAATACTCATCTCTACTCACTGGGCACTGCTCTGCTCCGGACTCCTCAGTGTCTCCGTCTCCTGGCTCTCTGCACTGTAACTGAAGAATGGGGAGTGGTAAATACTGCATGCACCGGGGCTCTGTCCAAGAGGCGAAGGGGACCACTTGCGGGAGCTGACACTGGGCCCCCATAGTTCGCCAGTGTCCTCGACAGCGAGTGGGCCCTCCCGCCTGCACAGGGTCCCGGCACTTGCCTAGGTGCTGACACCAAAACTGATGGTAGAGTATAAACCTAAGCATGCTTAACTGTATACCACTTTTAAGCTGCTCATACATGAGATAGTTGTTAGCTCTCTTCCAATGTCCCCATATATATCAGAGCCTGCTGAGCATTCATGTGTTTTTAACAGAGAAATAGGAGGTATCAAAAGGATTGGGCATTGTAAGACCAACTACCCAATTCCTTTGTTCCCCAACATCATCAGTTAAGAGAGAGTCAAGCCGACACCATACACATCAGAGGAAAAAACAAAGCTGCACTCTGGAATGTTAAGACTAGTAAATCTAGAAAATTGGAACTGCATTAATGACATTGAAAATAGGTAAGTGTTACATTATGTACATATGGAATTTTGGAAAATTGGAACTGCAATATTGCTATAGGAAAATTTATAGTAAAAAGAAGTTACTTAGCACATAAATTGGCCAATTACTTTACATGAGCCCAACAGCCACTGTCAAGGCATACCTTATAGTTGGGTCCCTTTTCTAATAAGACACCTGTCTTGGACTGAAAAGTCTACAATATTTGAAGCTGATGGGAGTAGGAGTGCATATGTAACAGGAGTTTGCTGCTAACAGAAAAACTGACCAGCCAAACTGGTGTGAACAGGTGCCAGCTAACACAAGAGATCTAAGAAAAAAACAAAGCTGCACACTGGAATGTTAAGAATAATAAATCTAGAAAATTGGAACTGCATTAGTGCCATTGGAAATAGGTAAGTGCTATGGCAGAAATGCAGCTCCAATTTTCTAGATTCACTTTGCTATTGCATCTTCAACAAAGTTCCTTGCCATATATACAACCCCTGGCAAAAATTATTAAATAATCTGCCTTGGAAGATGTTCATTCAGTTGTTTAATTTTGTAGAAAAAAAAGCAGATCACAGACATGGCACAAAACTAAAGTCATTTCAAATGGTAAGTGAAGCACTAAAAGAAATCAAGAACAAAAAATGTGGTTGTCATGTCAGTAATGGTTACTTTTTTTAACCAAGCATAGAGAAAAAATTATGGAATCACTCAATTCTGAGGAAAAAATTATGGAATCATGAAAAACAAACAAACAAAAAAACACTTCAAAACATCACTAGTATTTTGTTGCACCACCTCTGACTTTTATAACAGCGTGCAGTCTGAGGCATGGATTTAATGAGTGTCACACAGGACTCTTCATCAATCTGGCTCCAACTTTCTCTGATTGCTGTTGCCAGATCAACTTTGCAGGTTGGAGCCTTGTCATGGACCATTTTCTTCAACTTCAACCAAAGATTTTCAATTGGATTGAGATCCGGACTATTTGCAGAACATGACATTGACCTTATGTGTCTTTTTCAAGGAATGTTTGCACAGTGTTTGCTCTATGGCAGGATGCATTATCATCTTGAAAAATGATTTCATCATCCCCAAACATCCTTTCAATTGATGGGATACGAAAAGTGTCCAAAATATCAACATAAACTTGTGCATTTATTGAAGATGTAATGACAGCCATCTCCCCAGTGCCTTTACCTGACATGCAGCCCCATATCATCAATGACTCTGGAAATTTGCATGTTCTCTTCAGGCAGTCATCTTTATAAATCTCATTGGAACGGCATCAAACAAAAGTTCCAGCATCATCACCTTGCCCAATGCAGATTCGCGATTCATCACTGAATATGACTTTCATCCAGTCATCCACAGTCCACGATTGCTTTTCCTTAGCCCATTGTAACCTTGTTTTTTTCTGTTTAGGTGTTAATGATGGTTTTCGTTTAGCTTTTCTGTATGTAAATCCCATTTCCTTTAGGCGGTTTCTTACAGTTCAGTCACAGACGTTGACTCCAGTTTCCACCCACTCGTTGCTCATTTGTTTTATTGTTTATTCCCTGTTTGGGAGACATATTGCTTTAAGTTTCCGGTCTTAATGCTTTGATGTCTTCCTTGGTCTACCAGTATGTTTGCCTTTGACAATCTTCCCATGTTGTTTGTATTTGGTCCAGATTTTAGACAGCTGACTGTGAACAACCAAAACTTTTCCAACATAGTGTGATGATTTACCCTCTTTCAAGAGTTTCATAATCCTCTCCTTTGTTTCAATTGACATCTCTTGTGTTGGAGCAATGATTCATGTCAGTCCACTTGGTGCAACAGCTCTCCAAGGTGTGATCACTCCTTTTTAGATGCAGACTAACGAGCAGATCTAATTTGATGCAGGCGTTATGGAAATTTACAGGATGATTCCATAATTGTTTCCTCAGAATTGAGTGATTCCATAATTTTTCCCCTATGCTTTGTTAAAAAAGTAGCCATTACTGACTACCACATTTTTTGTTCTTGATTTCTTTTTAAAGCCAGAAAGTTGCCATTTGAAATGATTTTAGTTTTGTGCCATGTCTGTGATCTGCTTTTTTTCTACAAAATTAAACAACTGAATGAACATCCTCCAAGGCCGGTGATTCCATAATTTTTGCCAGGAGTTGTATGATGCTACGTTGCAAAAACCTTGTGAAGTCCTGCAGCAGACACTTTTTTTCAACTGTATTTTAATTATTTTTCATTTTGCAAAGCAAGTTATACATAAATGTAAAATGTAGCAAACATGTCCTCGTCTTTAAAACAGAGAACGTTTTTAACACATTCTGTATGTTATAATATGTAGGGTCAATTAACACTATATGCCAAATAGAATAATTGTTCTCACAGGTACATCGTCCTTATATTTAGCAAATAATGAGTATATTAAGGGTACTATATAAGATCAAAATAATCCACAATATTATTCAGAAAAGCTGTTAGGTGTTCAAGATAACACATATGTATTATCCTAAAAAGTAAATAAATGAGGGAAGGAGATGATGTACTGTAGGGTGTATCCTATGGAGGAAGATTGAAGAATTGTACCAAAACATCAGGATTTTATATTGGGTGTCTTTAAATGTAGTACATATAGATGAGTTACCAGCCTTTGACCCTCTATAATTCAGGAGATATGAGTACTACACACGTGCCCCATAAGAGTGACCGGGGACAGGACAGACACTTGCATTCTGACTGTGCCATTAAACACCTACCGTGCCACGCTGGGCTCGTACAAGACCGTGACCCGTATTACCGTCAGCCACTTTGGGACCGCATGACCTAGACTGTGAGGAGAGTTGTGCATGAGTTTCTTCGAGCTTAGGCAGTAGCCGTGGTCCTTCCCTTTCCAGAAAACTACAGTGTATGGACTAGGGGCAGTGGAAGCTACAGGAGACCGTCCACTGTCATCAGAAGACAGGGGTATTGTTGTTTGCTTGAACCCATTAATGAGGACACTGCGTCGGCCGTTGCCAACACCATAGCGTTCGCAGCTTGAGCTAATATTTGAACCGTTGTATTGTACTGTGCCATTAATACGGTTTTACTCTTTTACCTCCCTGCGTGGAGTATCTCCCCTGTAAATAAACCTGTTAACCCTTGCCCTGCCTCCCGTCCTTCACTGCATCCCTGCTTGATATCTTACAAAACAATGCCTTATTTAAAAACCCATTCTATGCTGCTTAATTCTGCACATCTTGATAAAGGGAGGTGATATCTTAACCCCTTCACCACCTTGGGTTTTTCCATTTTTGAGTCTCCATTTTTTGCTACCCTTCTTCCCAGAGCCAAAACTTTTCTTATTTTTCTGCTATTATGATTCTCCAGGTCATTACAAGTTTGTAGATACCAAACATATATACCGTAACTACTTTTTTATTTAAGTGGTGAAAAAAAAATCTAAAGTTTCTTTAAGAAAAAAAAAAAGTAGTCATTTTCCGAAACCTGTGGTGTCTCTTTTTTTGTGATCTGAGGCTGGGTGAGGGCTTATTTTTTTGCGCACCAAGCTGGTGTTTTTATTGATACCATTTTGGTGTATATATGATCTTTTGATTTTCCATTACTGCATTTTAATGCAATTTTGCGGCAACAAAAAACCCCCCATAATTCTGGAGTTTGGACCTTTTTTTCTCGTCACACTGTTTATTGATCGGATTAATTTTTTATATATTGATAGATTGGACGATTCTGATTGTGGCAATAGCAATTATGTTTATTTTTTTCTTTATTGTTTTATTTTGAATAGGGCAAATGGGGGGTGATTTGAACTTTTATATTTTAATATTGTTAAAAACATTTTTTTTACTTGCTTCAATAGTTTCCATAGGAGACTAGAAGCTGCTATAATCCGATCGCTTGTGCTACACAGAGCGGTACTTCAGCCCTGATCTATGTAGCTAAAATGATCACTTGCTATGATCGTTGACTGCTGGGTGGCGCTCATATCCGGTAATCACAGGGGTCTGCTGCAGACATCGGGTTGTCATGCCAACCCGTCGCGACCTGCGGTCATGTGACACAGGTGCCTGTGGGCGGGATTAGTGACGCGCTTCCTGCGTGAGCATGTTAAATGCCGTTGTCAGAGATTGACAGCTGCATTTAACATGCTAACAGCCACAAGTGGATCGCGAGCGTGGCTGTTAGAGGCACATGTCAGCTGTTCACATCAGCTGACATAGTAACATAGTTATTAAGGTTGAAGGAAGACTAAATCAATCTAGTTCAACTCATAGCTTAACCTAACATGCCCTAACATGTTGATCCAGAGGAAGGCAAAAAAAAACGTGTGGTAAATAGTAAGCTCCACATGGGGGAAAAAAATTCCTTCCCGACTCCACATACGGCAATCAGACTATTTAATTGATCAACGCCCTATCAAGGAATCTAGTATATATAACCTGTAACATTATACTTTTCCAGAAAGGTATCCAGTCCCCTCTTAAGTTTTAGTAATGAATCACTCATTACAACATCATACGGCAGAGAGTTCCATAGTCTCACTGCTCTTACAGTAAAGAATACGCATCTGTTATTATGCTTAAACCTTCTTTCCTCCAGACGTAGAGGATGCCCCCTTGTCCCTGTCTCAGGTCTATGATTAAAAAGATCATCAGAAAGGTCTTTGTACTTTCCCCTCATATTATTATACATTAAAATAAGATCACCCCTTAGCCTTCATTTTTCCAAACTAAATAGCCCCAAGTGTAATAACCTATCTTGGTAATGCAGACCCCCCAGTCCTCTAATAACCTTGGTCGCTCTTCTCTGCACCCGCTCTAGTTCAGCGATGTCTTTCTTATACACCGGAGACCAGAACTGTACACAGTATTCTAAGTGTGCCTGAAAATGTGCGGGTTCATTGCTGGAGCCCGCAGCAAACAGGGGGAGCCCACTTTAGACAAAACTATATGTCTAAGGTGGGAAAGAGGTTAAGCCACACCAGGTCTCATTACACAAATACACATCACCTGATTTTCTTCATGCAATAAGTTTATATATTAGGAAAATCTGCAAAAAATGATGATATGGTCAAAATTCTTTCCGAATAATAGCGCACACAGTATACAGAATGTAGAGGTGTTTTGAATTGAGACCATAGAATGATAGAGTTGGAAGGGACCTCCTGGGTCATCTAGGCCAACCTCCTGCTCAAAGCAGGATTCACTAAATCATCCCAGACAGATGTCTGTCCAGCCTCTGTTTGAAAACTTCCATTGAAGGAGAACTCACCACCTCTCGTGGCAGCCTGTTCCACTCATTGATCACCCTGTCAAAAAGTTTTTTCTAATATCTAATCTGTGTCTCCTCCCATTCAGTTTCATCCCATTGCTTCTAGTCTTTGCTTGTGCAAATGAGAATAAAGATGATCCTTCTACAATGTGACAGCCCTTGAGATATTTGTAGACAGCTATTAAGTCTCCTCTCAGCAGGGCCGGACTGGCCATTTGGCAATTCTGGCAAATGCCAGAAGGGCCAGTCTGGTTGTGGGCTGCCTTGTGTGCTACGTTGTTAACAGAATCAATGTTCTCAAGACACCCATACTGTTAACAGTTGTGATGGAGCACAAAGCCGGTCACTCCGTCACTTACCTCAGCATGCCGTGGGTATAATGAGAAATTTTGGTCTTGTAGTAAATTTTCCTTTCCTCCATCCAGGGTAATATTAGTAATATATCCTATCTGGTTATTGGGGGCGGGGACACCATGGGCCTTTGTGATTTGAAATGCCAGGGCTGAATTTCATCCCCAGTCCATACCTGCCTCTCGGTCTTCTTTTTTGCAAGCTAAACATTCCCAAATCCAGTAAATGTTCCTCATAGGACATGGTTTGCAGTTTAGTCACCATTCTGGTCATTCTTCTCTGAACTTGCTCCAGTTTGTTGATGTCTTTTTTTAAAATGTGGTGTCTAAAACTGAACAAAGTATTCCAGATGAGGTCTGACCAAAGAGGAGTAGAGGGAAATAATGACTTCATGTGATCTAGACTGTATGCTTCTGTTAATACATCCCAGAATTGTATTTGCCTTTTTTGCTGCTGCATCACACTGTTGACTCATGTTCAGTCTGTGATCTATTAGTATACCCAAGTCTTTTTCACATGTGCTGTTGCTTTGCCCTATGCCTCCCATTCTGTATAGGCTTTTTTCATTTTTGTTGCACTTATGTAGTACTTTGCCTATTTCCCTGTTAAAAACCATTCTGTTAGTTGCTGCCCACTGGTCCCCTTTATTTATATCTTTTTGAATCCTCTCTCTTCTCTATTAGTAGCTATCTTTACTACTGTAGCTTTGTGTCATCAGCAAATGTAATCAGTTTACCCTCAATTCCTTCATCTAAATCATTGATAAAGATGTTGAACAATACAGGGCCCAGGATAGTGCCCTGTGGTACCCCACTTGAGATATTCTTCCAACTGGATGTGCAGCCATTTACGACCACTCTTAGATATACTCTTGATAAGAAAGGATTAACTCATGCTGATGTGCAAGCTGTGCACTGGATACAGGTTATGAAATAACCTGGTCTGCTGCCATGTCCCTCTCCAGCATCCCCCCTTTTTCTAGCTCACTTGTGGAGGAGTCTTCAGCACTGAGATGGCAGATTAAATGTGGAGTTGACGAAGATGATGGATGTCTTATATTCCACTGTGCAGGAAACTCTGCGGTTTGTCAGTGGATAGACTGGATGTAATGTCGGCGGCATGACCTGTGATCACATAACTGCCATTCCTAGCACCGGTACTAAAGAGTTCTCACAGCATGAAGTGCGTGCTATGTGAGGATTCACATGTCTGCAGTCACATGGAGTGACTGCAGACTTGTAGTTTAGGACCAGACAACCCCTTTAAAGGGGGAACACTGATCAATTCACAGAATAGGTGAAAAAAAATCATCACTGGGACCACCATCTATCTGTAGAACTAACCCTTATTCCTCTGTACTGTATGACTGCAATGGGGATTTATGGACGCACATGTACCTTACTGCTCAATTCAATCTTTGGATACGACAGATATAGTGGCCTGTTTCCATCAGAAATATTCCGGTGGAAAAGAAATGTAATATGAAGATCTTGTCCCTTTGTTTTAATTTCAGTTGTATTATGAAATATGTTGCAGCTTCTATATCTCATACTCATCACAGAAATATTGATACGATGAATTCTAGGACTAACCTGTCAAGGCCTTCACCATGAAGTAGATCATGGACAGCTGGCAGGATTTCCTGCCAACAGCAAATTATGAAATAAATAGGAGCACATAATAATGACATTTATGGAACTAGTAAAACTACAAGCCTAGACCTGGTTTTATACCTTACGAAATAATTTGAGAATCTGTGGTATTACAGCTAGAGCTGACTGCATACAAATACCCAGGAATGCTTGCAGCCAGTTGGAACATTTGTCTAGACAATCGTGGGTAAAGTATTTTTTAAATAACCTGAAAGGATCTGTTCTGCATGTAAAAAGGAGAAATATTAGACAGCAAGGTTGAATGTAGAGCAGCTTCATCCATACAATTTCGGTAACTCCACTCAGGGAAGATTTAACCTTCAACCAACTTGAGCGCGGTAATTTTCCTTCATTTCCTTTAACAGAGAAAAGGTTAATAATAGCAGTGGAAGTAATAAAACCCTATGCACACCCACTTCTCTCCTAGGGTGCATATTATTATGCCAAGAAGAGAAAATTAATTCATGTGTATTAAGGAGCCGTCAAGTAAAGGTGTGAGCATAGAGCGTGCAGGGGTGAGTAGGTGAGCAACCCTTCTGTTAAGGAGAGCGATACCCTGCACAAATCAGTGTATCTAGACGATTTCACTGGGAATGTAGCCGCTAGAGGGGTAATATGGTAAATTCTCTATATCCAAGCCTCAATCACTCAGGCAGAGAGATGTGTGTTTTCTGGATGCTCTAAGCAGACGTGTGATATGGAATTAAATGAGCTGGGAGGAGGTGCAGTGAGGACCAAGAAAGTACGCCAAGAATACTAATCCTTCAGTTTATTACAATAAGAATATTACAGGATCCAGCAACCTGGAGACCATGAAAACATCACGGATACTGACAGTCTGTAATCTAGGATTCTTCTCACATAAAAACCCCCCAAGAAATCATGCTTTCCACAGTTAACCCTCTCTATCTTATATTCTGTAGGTAGACATCGTAGAGAATCACACAGTTCTTGGTGTTTTGGGGAAGTCAGTGTTAAAACTGAAAAGATATTGAGTATCATATCAATAATGTCATAAAATACAATTTTTTTTGCAGTTGGAGTAAATTGAGCAATTTTTTAAAAGTTGCTCATTAAGCATTATCCAATCAAAAAGGCAGAGGAATATCCACAAAATCCAAGGGTTTATGTAGAAAGCAAGAAGAGATACAATGAGAAGGAAATAACGGGGCACGGAGGTCCAACTTAGACGTATGCAAGCGTCACAGGGAAAACAAAATGCCCATTACAAGAATATTAGCAGAAATAGTGCCGTTAAAAGCATTTATAGGAAATGAGTCTAGTGAGAGGAGAGAAAAACAGGGAAGGAAGAGAGCGAAAAAAGTTAAAAAGGAAGGGAAACGGACCAGGGATTCACCCCCAGTCTTAGCTCTAACGCCACCACCCAACCCAGAAAGAACGGGTTGTAAAGAATATGGACATCTACATAAAGGGTTACTCCAAACATCTGAAGTTATCACCTACAGTGCTTGGCTTTTATGGCAGTACCGTAGTCAATGAATGTAGTAGTAGCAAGCAAGTGCCGCTATTGCTTCATTCCACTGGGGTGCTTCCAAATCCCATTCATAGAACCCCTCTAATAATTGAGCTAGGAATAACGCTTTATCATTGTTCCAGTGACTCGCTGGGCACCGATGGGTTGCTATAACATCGATGGTCTGTTGCCTGTCATCATGACGTTCTTTTGAAACCCAAATTGTATCTGGGCTTCAAAGGAGACTGTGATTTTTTCTATATACAGCAATACTGGGGTATTGCTGCATATTGCACAAGTGATCAGATGATCACACGTTCAAGTCTCCTAAAAGGACTAATAAAAGTAAAAAAAATAAAATTAAATAAAATGAATGGTGCTATCCAATAGTAAAACGTGTCCTTCAAAAACACGCCCCCCCTTCATATAT
Organism: Ranitomeya imitator; assembly: GCF_032444005.1. Classification (NCBI taxonomy): domain Eukaryota; kingdom Metazoa; phylum Chordata; class Amphibia; order Anura; family Dendrobatidae; genus Ranitomeya; species Ranitomeya imitator. Next base: position 523,405,118 of record NC_091285.1, read on the forward strand.
GAACTGAAAAATAAAAATGTTTGTGGTTCTTGGAAGGGGAGGAAAAATAAAACCACAAACAAAAATTGTCCATTTCAGGAAGGGGTTTTATGATGTCAATATCCATTGTTAGTATCCCAGGGGTTGTGTGGAACAAAACAAAAGATCTGAACAAACAAGCTCTCTTTTATGAGCCTATATTAAATTATAGGGGATTTATAATAATCTATATGATTTATTTTAGATTTGGTCCAATCATTGGAAGAACCTTGCAGCTCACTAGGAAGTGATGTATCTCCACCAGCAAAAAAAGATCCATGTGTATATGCTGTGGTTCAGATTTACCTTTTAAATAATGATTGTAGAACTAAAGTGAGATAGAAAGGGAATTAAGGCCACGTGCACACATTGAGTATTTGGTCACTTTGTTTACAAACACGTCACTACGTTTGCATTTATCACCCACTCCTGGTTTTGTCTTACAAATACGGATGTAAAATACTGACCAAATACTCACCGTGTGCATGGCTTAACACAAAGATGCATTAGTGGAGATTAATGGGTGGGATCTGCACTTTTCTTGTAATTTATGACGATCTTCAGATTAACTCAAATCTAATGTTGCGATTTGGAAATACCTTGGAGGATAAAAATTATAATGAGCTGCAGGCACTGACAAATTTATTATTACATCATAAGTTTGTTCAGGGTAAGGGGTAATTCAGATGACTGCAATGTGGATTATTTTAGGATCCAAATTACAACAGCTTCTGGCCTAACCTCAGGTTTAAATATCCATCTTACATGCCAATTTCTAATTTCGACTCCCACACACGAGAGCTGTCCCATCTTGCTGAATTTGGTTGGTTTGGAAAACATTTGCCTAATGTGTATGGCCAACTTTAGATGGTTCTAGTACCTAAAAATGCGAGGGGCATTCATTATTTCCCCTGACCCACTTCCTGTGGATTGAGAGCAATGAAACTTGGTAGTTATTAGTCTTTCCCTACATAGGTGCCACCTAGGGACACACACGTCTCCCATCTCTTTAAGCAACTGTAAACACCTCGCTTGTGGAAGTCAACAGGTTGCTCCAAAAGCCATGTTGTGACTTTGGAAATCTGGAAAATGCTTGCCCTTCAAAAATAACTTAATTGAAGTCCGATGGTACGAGGTTGGGTGAATTTGGTGGTTTGTGGTGGAATTTTAATGCCACAGGAGCATGCTTCCATTTGGGCAACATGTGAGTTGTGAACTGGTGCATTGTCTTGCAGAAGGCAGACACATTTGGGTGAGCATGCCACTTGTCTAGGCCTCCCGCAATTTCTGCAGCAGTGAAGCATAGTATGCCGCAGTGATCATGGTACCCTTTTGCTAGGAAATCCATCAATACTATTTTGTGCTGGTCCCAAAATACTGTGATCTTGACCTACTGTGAGCCTGCCGAGAGTTGGACACGTGCCTTCTTTGGAGACGTTGAGTCATGATGCTTCCATTGCATTGACTGGACTTTAGTCTCAGGATCATAGTGATGGACCCAGCTTTCATCCTGTGTGATCAGTCTGTTGAAAAAATCCTTCTGGTTTCCATGGCACATTGTCGACAGAGCCTGAGAGCATTCAACTCGTTCCTGCTTCTGGAAAGGTGTGAGCAGCCAGGGAACCCAGCGAGCAGATACCTTATGCATGTGAAGATGGTCTTGGATGATTGCTTCCACGGACACCACACTAATCTTGACATTTTGGGCTAGGTAGCGAATGGTTATGCGGCGATTTTCCAAAATGGCAACCTCTACTTGCTGGATGGTGTGTTCATCAATTCCAGAGTGGGGTTGCCCTGGAATTGGAGCTGTTTGCACCAAAGTTCAACCACATTTGAATTGACGATGCTAGTTGTTGACTACATCATATGATGGGGAATCATCACCATAAACCACTTTCATCATCATCTTCAGCTCTGACCTCCTGGTTCAATCTCCTGCAGGAGTCAAGTGAGCGGATGGGCAGCACAGCAGTGTTTAGCTGGTTCACATTACAAACCCAGAGACAGTTCACTGTGCTTCGATTCTCTCACATGGTGGAGGAAACTTCTTATGACCTCCATTTGGACTTTAAAAACTGTTTACACATTAGGTGGCAAGTACTTTGCCAACATCTGGTGTGTACAGTTCAACATAAATAATTGTTTAAAGGTCTTCTTCAACTAAGAACCTCATGTTCTGAAAACTCTGCTTTTCCGCAGTAGATAAATGTTTAATATTTGGAAGTCTGTGTCTTTTTTTTTTACAGCTATAGTACAGCATTATTTTGCATTTAATATTTATGCAACGATGTATATCAAAGCTATAGGGACCAGTTACAAAATCTGTAACAAGGTTATCCAATTCCCATCTTCAATTGATGGTAACAGTGTCTTTGACACTTCACAAAGCACAAGGGTCGGAGGAAATTACATCCGATACAACTACGCTTCTGCTGTGAATCACACATTGCTAGTAAAAAAAAAAGTGATGTTGCATACATAGCACGTGAGTATTTAATATCTAGCATTCATTTTCCATTTCTTTATAACAAGCAATAATTTATAATTATCATTTATATTTTAGCACCAATATATTCTACTACACTTCACAATGCCAAGGGACAGGCACAAACAAGATCAGACATGCTCCATTTATGAAACAAATAAAATGGAACAGTGAAATATACAGATCAATGCATATAAAGGGTTAAACTGATCAGTGTCGGGAGCCTTCGCTATAATTCTGGACACTATATACTCATATTCTATATAAAAATCATCATTACAAGAAAAAGGCCAGTGTGAACCTTCACATAGTTAAAGGGAATCTGTCACCTCATTTTAGGCTTATAAGCTAAGGCCACTGGCATCAGGGGCTTCTCTACAGCATTCTATAGTGCGGTAGATAAGCCCCCGATGTAACCTGAAAGATAAGAAAAACAAGATAGATTATACTCACCAAGGGGCGGTCCCGTCCAAGGGGAGTCGTGGTCCGGCACCTCCCATCTTCATACGATGACGTCCTCTTCTTTGCTTCCTGTTGCGGCTCCTGCGCAGGCGTACTTTGTCTGCCCTGTTGAGGGCAAAGTACTGCAGTGCGCAGATGCCGGGAAAGGTCAGAGAGGCCTGGCGCACTGCAGTACTTTGCTCTGCCGTCAACAGGGCAGACAAAGTACATCTGCGCAGGAGCCACGACAGGAAGCAAAGAAGAGGACGACATTGTATGAAGATGGGAGGTGCTGGACCCGGACTGCGACGCCCATCGGACCGGACCACCCCTGGGTGAATATAATATAACTTGCTTTTCTTCTCTTTCAGGTTACATCGGGGGCTTATCTACCGCATTATAGAATGCTGTAGATAAGCCCCTGATGCCGGTGGCCTTAGCTTATAGGCCTAAAATGGGGTGAGATTCTCTTTAATAAATGGCTGTCAGACAGTGCGGATGTCACCAGTGTGCCCATAAAATAATAAGGAACTGTACAAGAAGCATGACAGGATGGGGCAGTTATTACACTGGGTTAACAAAATAATGACTAAAAGGAGACAAAATCTTACAATATTTTCGGGGCAGGTACATTTGTGTTCCCATTTGCAAGAGACTGCCAAGACGCTGGAATTTTAGCTAAGAAGCAAATGTGCCTTTCTGTGTCAGGGGTGATACATTTCCGTAAATGACGGGATATTGATTAATTGTATTTGTAGTAACATCTCCCTCTAGTGATGATGGCACTGCAATCTTCTTCAGTCAATCTCTATTTGCATTTTTATCCCAAAATCCCTAATGGGCCAAATTGATTCTTCTGTGCAATTCTGGAGCCAATAAGGCGTGTGGCAGGACGCACAGCCTGTTCCATCGCTTTACAGGGAAGATGGATCTTTTTCTGCCATTAATTTAGCAGGCGAAATCGCCATTACTATGGCAACTGGTGACTTAGCAACAGGAACAAAGATCCTTGAAGAAGTGGAGATTTAGACAATCTGGGGAATAGAAATTCTTACATCAACAACCCTTGAAGAAATAAGGTAATTGCCCATGAAGAAGTCATTTCTTCACCACAACGACCAGTTTTCTGTGCACCCACATCTCAGCACATGTACTGGGATACCGCTCCAAAGCTGTGCTGTATATGGGGTAGTGCTCAGCCGGATCTCCAGCCATTATATCACACGTCTAATATCAATGCATTGTTACCAGAAGAAAGATTTCCATAGGCACAAATTCAACATCCACATATTAAAATTTCAAGCAATGTCCATCACGGGAAATGATTTTGCCCTTGACTAAACTAGTATAGATTATAAAGTTTTAATTCCAGCTGTAAATTCCAGTCTCATCTTTACATCGGTCGGCTCTGTTCATCCTGGCATCATGGTTTCAATTTTCACAGGATTCATGACATATGACAAATCTATCATATATTTTACTTTTTCACCATTGTCATTTTTTCTACATTGGTCTAAAACAAGCCCAATAACCCCTTTACCTCTGAGGGTGGTTTGCATTTTAATGACCAGGCCAATTCTGACCACAGTTACTTTATGAGGTAATAATTTTGGAATGCTTCAACCGATCCCGGTGATTATGAGACATATTATACTTCATGATAGTGGTAAAATTTCTTTGGCATGACTTGCGTTTATTTGTGAAAAAAATGGAAATTTCAGAATTTTCCCACTTTGAATTTTCATGCCCCTTTGCCTTTTTTCACAGAGATATGTCACACAAAATAGTTAATAAATAACATTTCTCACATGTCTACTTTACATCAGCACAATTTTGGAAACAAAATTATTTTTGTTAGGAAGTTATAAGGGTTAAAAGTTGATCAGCGATTTTTATTCCAAAATTTACAAAACCATTTTTTTTAGGGACCACCTCATATCTGAAGTCACTTTGAGTGGTTTATATGATAGAAGATACCCAAAAGTGACACCATTCTAATAACTGAACCTCTCAAGGTGCTCAAAACCACATTCAAGAAGTTTATAAACCCTTTAGGTGCTTCTCAGAAATTTTTAAAAAATAAATTAACATTTGACACCTTTCCACAAAAAAAAGAGACTTCAGATCCAAATTTTTTTTATTTTGACAAGGGTAACAGGAAAAAATAGACCCCAATTTTTCTCTGACACTAGTCTTACATTACCCACCGCCTTCTTCACATTATATTGGTGACGCTCTGGTCCAGCGCCGCCATCTTGTGACCGCAACTTGTGACTGACTGGAAGTCAGAAGTAACAGTCACAAATTCTCAATGTAAGGCTATGTGCACACGTTGCAGATTATTTGCAGTTTTTTAGCGTTTTTGCGCTATAAAAACGCTATAAAACCGCAAATAATTTGCATACATTAAGCATCCTATCATTTTTAATGAAATCCGCAACTTCTGTGCACATGATGTGCGTTTTTCCGCATGAAAAACGCATTGCGGAAAAATAATGAACCTGCTCATTAATTTTGTGGTTTTTTCGCAGTTTTCCCACTGTCTAATGCATTGGGAAATGTCCGGAAAAAAACGCGCAAAAAAACGCGCAAAAACCGCGTCAAAACCGCGCAAAAAACGCATGCGGATTTCATGCGGAAATCTGGCAGAAATGTCCGGATTTTCACAGGAATTTTCTGCATGAATTCCTGAACGTGTGCACATAGCCTAAGACTACGAGAACCTCGTTAAGGCTCTCATAGACTTACATTGAAATGTGCCTTTCTAAATCAAGTCCTATCAGTTTAATTAAACACATCGGGACTCCAATGAAGGCGTAGAACCATCTGAAGGAAGAACACAAGGAAATGGACAGCATGTGACTTAAATATGAGTGTCTGAGCAAAGGGTCTGAATACTTATGATCATGTGATATTTATTTTTTAACAAATATGCAAAAATTTCTACATTTCTGTTTTTTTCAGTCAAGATGGGGTGCAGAGTGTACATTAATGAGAAAAAATTAACTTTTTTGAATTTACCAAATGGCTGCAATGAGACAGAGTGAAAAATTTAAAGGGGTCTGAATACTTTCCGTACCTACTGTAAATATGCCAGACTTCACAGTCTTAGGGTATATTCACACAGAGATTTTGAGAGAGTTATTGTTATGAATTCCACATCACAATCCCTATAAAAAAAATACACTTCAAATCTTATTGCAACAACCTTTCCAATATTTTGTATAGGAAAATGCAACAATAGTGGACAAATCATGTTTTTTCACCCTTTTTTAACATCTGGTTAAAGAAACCCCCCATCATGTCAATTCTTTAGTGTGGTTTCCGAGCATACATTATGACAAAAACATTTATTCCATAGTTTATGCTTTTTTATTTGATTTTTTTTTACCATGGAAAATCAATATAAGCAGACGCTACTGCTTCACCCAATAATTTAAATAAAAACACATACAAATCACTGAAAAAAAATTGTCAAAAATGGCACAAAATGTTCGTTTAAAGCACACGTTCTTACAAAACCTTGCCAAAACCAAAAATCCATGTAAAAAAGAATTATAAACTTACCCGTATATACTCGAGTATAAGCCGAGATTTTCAGCCCAAATTTTTGGGCTGAAAGTGCCCCCCTCGGCTTATACTCGAGTCACGGTAGCGGTGGGGTCGGCGGGTGAGGGCGCTGAGGTATACTTACCTAGTCCCAGCGATCCTCGCGCTGTCCCTGCCGTCCCACGGGCTTCGGCGCTGCAGCTTCTTCCCCTCTTCAGCGGTCACGTGGGACCGCTCATTAGAAAAATGAATAGGCGGCTCCACCTCCCATAGGGGCGGAGCCGCCTATTCATTTCTCTAATCAGCGGTGCCGGTTACCGCTGATAGAGAAAGAATCTGCGGCACCGAAGACAGCTGTGACAGGCGGGGACAGCGCGAGGATCGCCAGGACTAGGTGAGTATGTTATATTCACCTGGCCACATTCCAGCCGCCGGGCGCCGATCCATCTTCCCGGCGTCTATCTGCGCTCTGACTGTTCAGGTCAGAGGGCGCGATGACGCATATAGTGTGCGCGGCGCCCTCTGCCTGATCAGTCAGTGCAGAGAGACGCCGGGACCGGGCGCTGGAATCAGCGAGGTGAGTATGGCTTTTTTTTTAATTGCAGCAGCTGCGGCCATGGCACAGACTTATACTGAGTATCTATGGGGCAATATGAACGCAGCAGAGCACAGTATGGGGCAGATATGGGGATATATGAACGCAGCAGAGCACAGTATGGGGCAGATATGGGGATATATGAACGCAGCAGAGCACAGTATGGGGCAGATATGGGGATATATGAACGCAGCAGAGCACAGTATGGGGCAGATATGGGGATATATGAACGCAGCAGAGCACAGTATGGGGCAGATATGGGGATATATGAACGCAGCAGAGCACAGTATGGGGCAGATATGGGGATATATGAACGCAGCTACTGATGTCTCAATTAATTTTACTTTTATTGGTATCTATTTTTATTTTTGAAATTCACCGGTAGTTGCTGCATTTCCACCCCAGGCTTATACCCGAGTCAATAAGTTTTCCCAGTTTTTTGTGGCAAAATTAGGGGGGTCGGCTTATACTCGGGTCGGCTTATACTCGAGTATATACGGTACTTGCCTTGCACAACATTTCTTATGTGTCCTATACACTTTTTGCACATTGCTCAATAAAGTGGATGTGGCTTCCTTGGAAATGGGGATCGTTTCTATGAAAGTGGGCATGACTTGAGATTAAAAAAAGTCAAAAATCTTCATCCCAAAAGTATGCCAAATAAATGTACAACAGGCCACTACCAAACCCTAAGGCTGCCCATAATCAATCCATTAGGCATGAGCCAGCAGGCCACAACCAAGCCATGAAGTAGAGGTAGCTGGTCACAACCAAGCCATGAAGTAGAGGTAGCAGGCCATGACCAAGCCATGAAGTAGAGGTAAGCAGGCAAAGGAGGCATGAGAAAATAGGAATATACAGACTGCTACATTCCAGGGACCAACTGGACTAGTATACTAACTGAAGTCCCTGCCAGGGTATGCTTCAGTGCACCATAGAAGTATTCCGTGTTTCACAGCTATGCAAGCACGTTTCAGCCTCCTCTCTGTGGCAAGAAATCACTGAAAGAGGATGTGGGAGTTGTCTTTTTATTCGCTCTAGGCTACCTGTCCAGTGGTAGGATATGACTTTCTCTACTTTTTGGTTGTATAGGTGAAAGGAAAGAAAGAATACTTTAACATGGACCAACACAACATAGGCCAGTAAGTTGCTCTTCTGTCCTCCATTGTGTGAATAGGGTCAACTGTATATTCTTGTTGGATACACTAGGAGTTTTTTTCTGGAATTTTTGTTAAACATAGGATTCAGACGAGGTGTGTACAGAGCCGTAATAAATATATTTCCTATTGTCAAGTAATAAAGCACGGAGTAAGTATACAAGAGGCATTAATTCCAAAGTCCGCTGTTTAATCTCTCAAATGTTGCAGTTAATCATGCGCCCACCTCCCTGCACCACGTAGGACAGTATCTGACAGGCAGCAGTGTATGCACATTAAATGTAGTAGCCTGCCAATAACAGTCCTAAAAAGGAGAGGGCAGCAGGGACCATGCTAACTGTAATTACACCACTCTCATATCTAGAAGACCACTGTTTGGTATTTTTAGAGAGCTCCCATTAGCCAAATGGAAGAAAAAAATTGGCAGAGTTTTGGCTAAAAGGAGTACAGACTTGTAGCCGTAATAGGCTGCCAGCATATACAGCAGTATTTCACACTGTCATATCCATCTTGATACTTATCAGTTTGCAGTTATAAGCTCCTACAAGAAAATGTGTCAATTATATAGTGGCCTTCGCTGGGTACTGCACTTCTGCTTCCTAATGATTCAAATAGGGGGCGGATCTTCAGAACCCACCCGTCGCCACTATTTTGTTGATGGAGCTGTGTAACTTCGCAACTCAGCACATTTGGCTGGTACTTGGAACAGCTGACTGACAGGGTGCTAGGTGTCACACCCCCCACTGATCAGATATTGATGATCTATTCAAAGGATAAGCTATCAATAGTGATGAGCGACCATGCTGGGATAACGTCTTATCGGAGCACGCTCTGGTGTTATCAGAGTATCAGGGAGTGCTTGTATATTATGTTCAAGTCCCTGTGGCTGCATGATTTGTGGCTGTTAGACAGCCTCAACGCACGCAGGGATTCTCTAAGAAACAGGCAATCGCTGCCTGTGTTCAGGCTAACAGACACTAATCATGCAGCCACAGGGACTCGAACATAAATACACCCGAGCATGCTCGGATAAGATGCTATCCGAGCACGTTTGCTCATCACTAGCTATCAATGTAAAAGTCAGGGACAGCCCCTTAAAGCTCACTAAACCCAACAACCATTACACCCAATTTCATTATAGTCGTTCATCTGAACTCACATATCTATTTTAATGGGCAGAGAGGACTAAGCAGCTACTACACCCTTGTAACAGAAGCTAATATCAGATGGGAACAAAGTATCAGACATGGTAAAATTTAATGAATCCTCAGCAATTCCACTCAAATCAGTGGTTTTGGCCAACATTTATCTAATGCGACAATCCAAAAGGATGTATCACAGCAGCACTCGTCATAAAATCCTACATTTATTCAGCATAGCCAGGTGAGAAGCCGAGAGGACTGATGGACCCTCATGGTTAATGATGTTTCATGTGCACACACGCTTTCTCAAAAGCCTCAAAGCCTATGCTGAAGACAAAGTTGGATTTTAGGATGAGTATAGCTGTGATACACCCTTTTGGATTGGGACATTTTGCACTGCTGTTTGGGCTGATCACTGTCAATTATCCAGGATATTGGTCAATACAAAATGCCTGAGTTGATCATTCTAATTTTCCCATAGCAGTTGTAGAGTGACAGATGAGATTGGGATTGGCAGTGCTGGTGAGTCTTTTCTCTTCGTTTGTGATTTGTCTAAGGTCTATGGGATAACTTAAGGCACCAGGGCCTTGGATGAGACTGCGTCTCTGGCCCATATAGTTACACTAATATATAGATTCTGCTACTTAAATCACTAGTGTTTAACTTATATAAAAAAAAGTTTTTAATGGTACTTAAAGGGGTAGCCAGATGGACATTTCAGTTGGAGGCCCAATTGTTGGCTAGTTCCATAACAGCAAATGCAATAGGTGAAAGTATAAAGTTCTTTGTCTTTACAGCAGTCAGTAGCTGGAACCCCATAGGTGATACCAACTGCTCTAAAATGAATCTGGAAGTCAACCATCAGTGAAGTACGTTGAAGATGAAATTTTGATCTTGACCTCAAGTTTCTTAAATGAAGTATGACTAAATGAACATGATGTTTTTAATGCAACTTTATTGCTTTAAAACAGGAGTGCTGCAAGTCAACAAGAAGCCATTTGTGCACTTTTCTACAGTTACCATAGGACATCAGTGCAGTATTTATGTTTTTAGCAGGAATACTGTACCATATGCAACACCCAACGAGATACGATGAACAGACAAGTAGTTTTAATCATTCAAGGATTGCAGAAACAGAAACCTCTCACTCTTGTAAAGATAAGTTTTACTCAATATATGAAAATGAACAACATCCATATAGAACGATTCGGCAATAGTAAATTGATAGATGCTTCATTTCAATTTGTTCTATACAAACACTATTTTTGGGTATAATAACTTCTACTTTATTGTATACCATACATGTGGCAAGGAGATAAAATTATAGTACCGTATATACTTTTGTATAATCAAAGTGAAATTGAATTATAAGACAACCCATAAAGAGTAAACTAAAAAAAAAAAAAAGTAAAATCACTCGGCGGATGGATCACCAGATTTTACAAAACACTTCATAAATAGATCTCAGACTTGATCGTGCACTTGCAAATTCACATCAAAATGGCAGTATATGGCCAATATTAAAATTGCCATTTTATAAGTTATGGAGTGAACTAAGGAGTCGGTTAGCAGTATGAGATTTGAGCAGCAGGGAGGAGGTACTCTGAGGTGTCAAGCAGGCTGGAGGGGGCAGAGATGGAGATTACACTTTCAAAATAAATTATACAGCTATTCTGATCCAGATTTATAAAGTAAGGCTGTGTCTTAGAGATCTATTTATTAATGCATGTAGTCTGTATTGTGACATTGGGAGACAGATCTGTTTTAACAGTGCGGAATCAAAGTCTAAAGGTCCCATACACATTAGACGAATGCAGATAACAATAGGTTCAGCCAACTATCCAATGTGTATGGGGTTGCCGACTGATTGTTGGAGGAGATGTTGATAGGGCATGACCAAGGGCTGCAACCGCATTGTTCTCCCGGCGATAAGTTTCCATGTGTGAGCTGGTGGTTTTCTCAACTGAGAAAGGGGCCTTAAGACACAATGTATTATCAACAGATAAATCCAAATAATAGAACTTTTTGGCAGGTTTAAAAAAAAACAAGACGGCTTTCTTATAAAAACAATGGCACACCTGTCTACAGGATATGTGATAAAGCTCAGACCTACGGGCAAATCTGGCACCTTTCGACCATGATTTTCTAATGCTTCACAACCCTATTAAAGTGATTATATTGCTTTACACTATTAAAAGGGAACCTGTCAGTCGATTCATGTTGCCCACACCACAGGCAGCAGGAATCAGAACGATTGCAGCCACGTATGGCTTTCCCAGAAATGCTCAGCAGTTTCAGAGAAAACATAGTATAAATAGCTGGCTGGGGACTGTAGAGAGAAACAATGTACACACACGGTAGGGACCTGTTAATCCCCTAAAGCAGTGTAGAAAGAAGCCGGCTGTGAGTGGTGATGGACTAGTCAGATTTCTCCCTAAACTCCCTGCCAACTAGTCAATGTTTTCTCTAAAAAGCAAGGGCGTTTCAGAGAAGAATAACCTTCTGGAAACATGCAGCCAGGCTTCGATTCATGCTGCCTGTGATTTGGGCAGCATGAATCGAATGACCGGTTCCATTCCAAGCTTTATCATTGCTCAAGTTAAGCACACTCTACTAGGGTATGTTGGACTCTACGCTGAGCTAATCAGCAAAGCTGCAGCTGCCGTGTCTACGCAGTAATGGGTATTCAGCCTCTCAGTGTAAGCAATGAATGTTTCTTTCCTTTAAGGGCAAGTAGATAAGCTGTAACATTACATGCACACAGCCACGATTCCTTTGCACAATTATCAAGAACAAGAGCCGCACTGCGTTTCACTGCATCACAAATTCTACAATGGGTCTATGAGTTTTGTAAAAGGGAGTAATCACCTTGTAACCACAGTGACAGTCAATGTCTGGATTGCAGAAAAGGGTCAAGATAATATTCGATGACTTAATACCCAAAGGCCCCTACACACAGACTAAAAAGTGGGCCGAACACACCGATTGCGACGGTTTCAGCTGACAGTCTTAGGCTATGTTAATATGTCCAGTAGTGATCACTTAGAATGGATCAAGTACAGTAGCGAACGGTTGGCAAAAACATTGCGCAGACTCAACTTTTTAAATAAAAATAAATAACTGATCTCTGCTGCATCCAGTTTTTTTTTTTAAATAATGAAGTCTAGGGAAAACGGATCTGTTAATTAGACATCCGTTTTTCTTTCATCGGTAATGGATCCATCTTTTGCTTACTGGATCAGTATGCAGAAAACAGACATGTGAACATAGTGATATGTGAGTGTATAGGGGCCCCAAACTCTCCTTGGACATATGATTGTCTGGGGTGATAAGGATCCTGCATGTGGCTCTCAAAGAACACAGTGGGCAGAACATTGTGCAAATGGGTGATATAGCTGTTATTAAAATTATGCTACAACGAACAAGGTAAAAGACAACCTGAATACTGTGGTCAGTTTAAAAAATCCAAAGAAAAAAGATTTTCCAGCTTCTTAAAATCCCAAAATGTGTTCAAATACATCTTTTAAAACTTAAGTGCATGGATCCATAATGTGATCAAGACCAACGCATTTCACAGCTCTGAGAAAGAACGCCGGAGAGCGTTAGAAACGCGTTGCCCTTGATCACATGATGGATCCATGCACTTAAGTTTTAAAAGATGTAATTGAATACAATTTGGAATTTTAAGAAGCTGGAGTTTTTTTTCTTTGTATTGTTTCACCAGAGGTCACGTTTTTCCATGCTTGTAAACTCCGAGAGCCATCCAGGTGAGCTGGTTACCACTCTACTAAAAGCTTAAAAAACGCCCATTGCTGCTGTTTGCAGGCATACACTTGGCTCACATTGCTTGCCGTATAAATTCCAATTGCAATGAAATGGCGTAAAAAATCAAATTCCACAATTGTTTTGGGGGTTTTGTATTTTTTACAGAATTCATTATATGGTAAAAACGACATATTGATATAATTCTCCAGATGAAAAAAAATTGGAAATTCGGCCCCTCCCACCAACCCCCCCACAAGTTTGCTTGTGTCTCCACTTTATAGGATCGATAACATTTTCAGTTTTAGTTGATGGAGCTGTGTGAGCACTTATTTTTTTTGCATGGAAGGCTAATGTTTTTATTGATACCATTTTATAGAAAGTATGACATTTTGATAGTTTTTTATTAGAATTTTTGCGGTGATGCTGCAACCAAAAAACTGCAATTCTGGTAATTTGATTTTTTCCCCAGCTACTTTGATTACTGATCGGATGCCATGATACCAAATATGTATATTTCTCACATTTTGTATTTTTAATGGGAGAAAAAGAGGGTGATTTTAATTTATAGATTTGCTTCCATTTCATTTTATTTTGTAGTGCCTTTAGGGAACTTGAAACTATGATCTTCTGACTGATTATGCTATATAGTGGTCTCCTGTGAATGTCAGCCACAGGCTGGTCTTTATAGGGGCCTTAAGCAAATCACCAGCTGCCAGAGCAACCCATCATGGGGAGCTGGTGGGAATGTTTGAAGGTGTGCCCTCTAAAGAACACTGTAAATGCTGCTGTCAGTGACTGAAAATGGCATTTAAATAGCCAACAACAGTGAGCGGAGCTCAGCTCCACTTGCTGCTGTTTGAGGCAGGTTATCGTTGGGTAACACAGCCATTATCTGCCGAGAAAGATGCAAAGTCAGGAACCAGACAAATTACGTAACAGTATTTCATATGCTGGGAAAGAGTTAAATGAAATATATGACCATGATTTTGTTTTACTATTTAAAGCCTCAAAAATGAAACTTTCTATTGCAGATGTATTCTCTACTTATACAGTAATTATGGGATAACTATTGTGTCTGAGCTGAGGTTAACCTTAAAAAAAGGCTTACAGCAGCCAAGTGGACCACAGGAACCTATAGACTGGAGATAACTCTAGGTATGCTTTGTGATATTGAGATATGTGCAAAGGTTATTGTGCAGGAAGGGGTAGGAAGTGAGCTGCGACCATCAACTTTAATCAGTGGCGCACATTGTGTCATCAATTTAGAAGTGTAAATCGGTCATTGTGATCCTATCTGTAAGGATTTAGTGATTAATGTTGAAAAGTGATCAGTACAGAACATGAATGACAGTCGATTATCAGGCTCAGTGGTCAGAGTTAAAATTACAAGAGTTCGAGATTTAAAAAAAAAAAAAACACACACCAAAAACCCTTAAAAATGTTTGACATAAAAACCTGATTTAAACAAACAGATCATTTTTCGATTATACATTCCCTTTAAGACATAGAACAGAAAACAATAAGCTCATGATTGTTTGCACTCCTCCTCCCGCTATACAAGGACCAACATGAAAGTACTGCCACTATGTTATTTTCAGATGAACGTTGTGGCGAAATACAGAAAAAAAAGACAGAATTCAGAAAAATTATTTCCTAAAAAAGGTAGAATTTTTCCTTCTCAAAAACTGCAGACTTTCTGGAAATCATATTAGGCTGATGTTCCTACAAAACTAGCATTGATCAATAAGACGGACTGTTACAAATCAGACTGGATCAAAAGTTCCTTCACATCTTCAATTGTTGTTTTGTGCACAGAATGTATTAGCTAACAAACACATAGGATGTAACAATGAATGAAGACAAAGACGGTGTAGGATGTATTCCTTTGTTTCCTCAAAATGGGATATATTTTCAGAAAATGAAGTCTCCTGCGCACGGCCACAGCGGGAAAAGAACCGCTCAGATAAAGACGCCAGATTCATACGATCACAGCGGGAAAGGAACCGCTCAGATAAAGACGCCAGCTTCATACGACCACAGCGGGAAAAGAACCGCTCAGATAAAGACGCCAGCTTCATATGACCACAGCGGGAAAAGAACCGCTCAGATAAAGACGCCAGCTTCATACGACCACAGCGGGAAAAGAACCGCTCAGATAAAGACGCCAGATTCATACGGCTACAGCGGGAAAAGAACCGCTCAGATAAAGACGCCAGATTCATACGGCCACAGCGGGAAAAGAACCGCTCAGATAAAGACGCCAGCTTCATACGACCACAGCGGGAAAAGAACCGCTCAGATAGACGCCAGCTTCATATGGCCACATCAAGAAAAGAATCAGCACAGAATACCCATGTACCGTATAACTTATACACATTACAGCAAAACAACAATTATAAAGAGAATCACAACATAAAGTGACAATTTACAGTATACTCATCCACAAAATAAATCTATAATGTGTACAAAGCCAGAGCATAAGTATACAGAACAACTACTGATCACAGAGTATTAAAGCAGACACCAACTTCTATTCAGCACAGTGGTAATATGAGCATGGAGAAATACATTGGACAACGGTTTCTACATAAACTTTTATATTTATATATAATATAGATTTACTCATTTAAATTGTAATAGATTATTTTAAAAATAGCATCTTTCTCTTTACCTCTTATACAATAAATCCATTTCCTACTGCAATTAGGGCTACCGGTTCTATTAAAAATTTATATTGTTTTTGATTATTTTTTATATGCATTTTTTTTTTTACAATAAATTATCAGTCCTTTCCATTTAAATTTATTTCACTATAACTAAAGAAACAAAAATAAAGACTGCTTGAAAAAAGTTAGGAAATGTAGCTATATATATATATATATACAGTGGGGCAAAAAAGTATTTAGTCAGTCAGCAATAGTGCAAGTTCCACCACTTAAAAAGATGAGAGGCGTCTGTAATTTACATCATAGGTAGACCTCAACTATGGGAGACAAACTGAGAAAAAAAAATCCAGAAAATCACATTGTCTGTTTTTTTAACATTTTATTTGCATATTATGGTGGAAAATAAGTATTTGGTCAGAAACAAAATTTCATCTCAATACTTTGTAATATATCCTTTGTTGGCAATGACAGAGGTCAAACGTTTTCTGTAAGTCTTCACAAGGTTGCCACACACTGTTGTTGGTATGTTGGCCCATTCCTCCATGCAGATCTCCTCTAGAGCAGTGATGTTTTTGGCTTTTCGCTTGGCAACACGGACTTTCAACTCCCTCCAAAGGTTTTCTATAGGGTTGAGATCTGGAGACTGGCTAGGCCACTCCAGGACCTTGAAATGCTCCTTATGAAGCCACTCCTTCGTTGCCCTGGTGGTGTGCTTTGGATCATTGTCATGTTGAAAGACCCAGCCATGTTTCATCTTCAATGCCCTTGCTGATGGAAGGAGGTTTGCACTCAAAATCTCACGATACATGGCCCCTTTCATTCTTTCATGTACCTGGATCAGTCGTCCTGGCCCCTTTGCAGAGAAACAGCCCCAAAGCATGATGTTTCCACCACCATGCTTTACAGTAGGTATGGTGTTTGATGGATGCAACTCAGTATTCTTTTTCCTCCAAACACGACAAGTTGTGTTTCTACCAAACAGTCCCAGTTTGGTTTCATCAGACCATAGGACATTCTCCCAAAACTCCTCTGGATCATCCAAATGCTCTCTAGCAAACTTCAGATGGGCCCGGACATGTACTGGCTTAAGCAGTGGGACACGTCTGGCACTGCAGGATCTGAGTCCATGGTGGCGTAGTGTGTTACTTATGGTAGGCCTTGTTACATTGGTCCCAGCTCTCTGCAGTTCATTCACTAGGTCCCCCCGCGTGGTTCTGGGATTTTTGCTCACCGTTCTTGTGATCATTCTGACCCCACGGGGTGGGATTTTGCGTGGAGCCCCAGATCGAGGGAGATTATCAGTGGTCTTGTATGTCTTCCATTTTCTAATTATTGCTCCCACTGTTGATTTCTTCACTCCAAGCTGGTTGGCTATTGCAGATTCAGTCTTCCCAGCCTGGTGCAGGGCTACAATTTTGTTTCTGGTGTCCTTTGACAGCTCTTTGGTCTTCACCATAGTGGAGTTTGGAGTCAGACTGTTTGAGGGTGTGCACAGGTGTCTTTTTATACTGATAACAAGTTTAAACAGGTGCCATTACTACAGGTAATGAGTGGAGGAAAGAGGAGACTCTTAAAGAAGAAGTTACAGGTCTGTGAGAGCCAGAAATCTTGATTGTTTGTTTCTGACCAAATACTTATTTTCCACCATAATATGCAAATAAAATGTTAAAAAAACAGACAATGTGATTTTCTGGATTTTTTTTTCTCAGTTTGTCTCTCATAGTTGAGGTCTACCTATGATGTAAATTACAGACGCCTCTCATCTTTTTAAGTGGTGGAACTTGCACTATTGCTGACTGACTAAATACTTTTTTGCCCCACTGTATATATGAAATTCAGTACATGAAAACCGGTAGCCATAATCTGCGGTCAAGTAGAACAGCACAGGATGCATTCTAGTGAGTCCAACATCTTGTATATAAAGCCACAGGCTTACTTCATTATAGGTACCAGATTACATTCCACTGACAGTTTACCTTAAGTTTTTATGATAACTTTCCCATAAATGCTTGAGAAAATAGAAAACGATTATTATTGTTATTCGCTTTTGGCACCTAAAAACTTTTGTTCGATAAGTGAACTGTCAACCATACGCAAGAAAACATTTTTGCTCAGCAGTGATTTTCAAGTATTCATCAGGACTAAAACGCACCCTGTAAGGTCCAATCATTATACAAAATATAAAGCCACAACTGCTCTAGCTGCTTTAGTATAAATCTCTACGTGCCCAAAAGAGGGGCAACTGGCAGTATATTCAACACACACTCACACAAAGTCGGTAGAAGAAATTAAATTCAGTCGTTGCAGGTAGATCCTAACACACAGTCAAAAATATTTTTTAACTAAAATCTCTCTGGCACAATCAGTCATACCACAAGAGCGCAAAGTGCAAATGGTGTATGACGCAATAGCTCAGTGCAGACAGTATTGAATCCTTCAAGGTGTTAATCCCAAATTCTCCAGAAATTTATTACAACTTGAAGGTGTCCTATCGTTCTGGTGAGAGAATGTAAGTATTGTACTTAACATAGTACAACACCATTAGCACAGTCCTAGAAAGGAACAACAATAATCAGCAGTTTCATAACACAGTATCCCTTTAAAAATATTCATGCATCACACCTAACTTTCAGTTATTTTTCAATGCTGGTGAAATTCTATCGTGCCACTGTTACCAGCATTGCTTGGATTTATCGGTCAATATGCAAGAAATAGTAATGAAAACAGATGAATATAAAAATAAAGGGCAATAAATAAATGGATTATATTCATTCAAAACAATCTTTCTCATGAAACATCTCAGTCAACAGCTCGAAACCTATGAGCATGATATAGGTAGTGCTCAGTATCTAGATCAGTGGCTCATCATACGGCAGTATGCTATCACAAGGATACGATTTCTGCAGTTGAGTTCATCTGCTGTCATAAGATTTTTTATGGCGCTAAAGCTGAGCAAAAGTCCAAACTGTCCAATGAAAGGGACCGCGATTAAAAAGGTGTCGGCTACATTACACTGCAGAGGTTTGCAAAGCAGAATTCAACAAAACAGGTTTCATTCAGCGGCACATGTTGCTGCAGTCCATAATTAGGCAGTTTACCACGTCCAGGTCAAGAAATCCGACCAATGAGTAGTAAATTAGTGGTTGAAATCATTTTCCCAGTAGAAGTAAAAGTCACCAGAATCTTACTCCTTGTAAAAAAAACAACATTCTTCAGCAGCTTAGAAATATTTTAATTCACTAAAGTCTAATAACTGATGTTGATCCAGGAGACATACCGACGCTGTTCTTCAACCTCATACAGTAAGTCATTTGTGGGGTCCTAGGCACCTGCTCAATTTTTTGACCCTATAAAAACAATAAAAGTGTTTTTAAGGTCTTAAGTTTGCCATTGTTTTAATGGCAACATATAATATTGTTTGATCTTTATTGGAACTGATAAATATCATTATAATGTGATCTACAGTGAGGTTTCCTGTCCATGTATGGAAAGCTCTGTGAATAGCTGCTCATTTAGTGCTGACTGTGGAAGGATTTGATCACCAGAGTCCATGTTCCATGCTGTCTCCTTTGTGGGATCTTCATTCCTAATTAAGTCTTCTGGTGGTTCGGTTTTGTCTTCTATGGACAGCTGAGGAGTTGATGGTAAGTCACAAGAACGCTGTGGTGACAAAGCTTTAGTGTTCGACGGTTCTTCCAGTGCAGGTGTGTTATGTGATACATCTTGACAGCTGGCTGTGTCACCATTTTGTGACTGCTGGGGCTGCAACATATCAAGATTTAACTTTCTTCTGTGATCTTCGGTCAGTGTCTTTTCATTAAAGTTAAACCGTGCTGAAAGGTCTATAGTGGTTGGAGATGAAGGCCCTGCACTTGACACAGTGCTGGATGGACCGCTGCTGTCTGTTAATGACAATATAATGTATTAGTTAAAGAATGATGTCACTAAATGATAACAAACATTAATGACTTGTAATTAGTGATGAGCGAGTATACTCGTTGCTCGGGTTTTCCTGAGCACGCTCGGATGGTCTCCGAGTATTTCGGAGTGCTCAAAGATTTAGTTTATGTCTCTGTAGCTGCATGATTTACAGCTGATAGACAGCTTGAATACATGTGGGGATTCCCTAGCAACCAGGCAACCCCCACATGTACTCGGGCTGGCTAGCAGCTTAAAATCATGCAGCTACAGAGACAAAAACTAAATCTCCGAGCACTCACAAATACTCGGAGACCACCCGAGCAACGAGCATACTGTCTCATCACTACTTGTAACAGAAAACCAAAAAACTCCTAAGCATTAAACAAATAGTAAGTTATTCACACATGTGCGTACACACACAATACAGCAAAGCATGGTATGTGAGAGCTGACAGGTTCTACTGGTTTTCCTTAAATGGACTGTCAGTACAGAATGACCGTTCAAATTAAGTCCCCCTTGGTGCGGCCAAACTTTTCAATACACCTTCCCACCTGCTTGTTTTCCATCTATATCCAACCTTCTTTCGCTCTATGAAGCCAGATCAGTAATTCAAAGAAAAGGAGGGGAGATAGATGGAAGACAACCAGGTGGGAAGGTTTACTTAAATGTCTGGCACCAAGCACCTGTACTTGGCTTGAACTGTCATTTGGTGCCGACAGAGTCCCTTTAAAGAGGACCTCTAGCCTAAAGATATTCTCACCCCACCTGGCTCCGGTCTATAACTGACAGGTTACTGCTTTCTCAATGACCCAGCATCGCCAGGAGCGGCGCATGCACAGATCGGTTTCTTAGCTGAACTGTGTCATTTGGATGTTACTGTGCATGACCTGCCCCTGGTAATGATGGCGCCTGTGTGAGATTTCTGCAGGTCATAGGAAAAGCAGTGATGTGTCCGTCTGTGTCGCTCCTCCTGCTGATGAATTACCACTTCACTGCTGGTCGCCACAACTTTGAAGTCAGGAACCCACTTAGCGGTTCGCTTCATACAGTGCCATCAGAATGTTCACATGTTTCGCTTTTTTAAATATTTAGACTTGGAAATGTTCGCTTAGCTCAGCAATAGATCAGCGTATATGTGGGATCCACGTTTTTTTCTACAGTTGTAGTTTAAAAAAAAAAAAAAAATTAAGTTATGCTGTTTGTCTTCACAAAACAATGCAATGGAGTTTTCAAAAGGCTGAGAAGTAAAACATCAGCGGCTTCATCCACATCCTACAAAAGATTGAACAAACAGCATGACACTGAACACGCAACACGTTACAATATATACCTGATCTCTAGGAAAGAAGCTGCAGAAAAAAAGCATTTATCTTTGTTTTTTGCTGTGGGTTTGGCATGCTCGATTTGTCTCTTGTGAATGCTGATAGTTTACTGCTGAAAAAAAAAAAGAGTCCCAATCTATAGAATCAGGTTGTGGTGCAAAATATGAAGCAAAACCTGATACCTGCGTTTTGGAGCGATTTTTCTCCACCCAATCATTTCAATGGGTGAAAAACGCTGAAAGAAGTGACATGCTACATTGTGCAAAAAACCACGCAAATCACAAAATCCTGATGACAATAAAACCAAGCTGTGCGCAGGAGATTTTTGAAATCTCAGACTTTTCTGGTACTGTAAAAAGCAGCTGAAAATTTGCATTAAAAAAAAGAAAACACGCTGCAAAAACACCTAGTGTGAACGGCTTGAGCGAATATGTTCAGAATATGTCGCCGAATCTGAATTTGCCATATTTATGTCGTATTTGTACCCTATTCATGCTTAATGATTGGATTTGAAGATATTCGCTCATTTTTACTCCTATTGACTCCAATGGCGTTTGGCGAATTTTGCAAATACAATATTCACTGGCGATCGTAATCTGAACCAAATATTGAAAAATTTGCGCAACTCTAATGTTAACATGTCGTACATCTGTAATAAAAATTATACTAAGCAATAATTTAATAAAATAATTTGATAACACTTTCTAACATGGTTGTCTTTACTATTATGCGCAGAATCATCATATCAAACTTTAGTCACGTAGTTCCAGAAGCTTTGTGATTTCCTTCTATACTGTGATGTGTCAACACAGACCCAAAGAATGAAGGCTGTCTTATCCTCCTGGTCAAGTCTGCAAGTCACCAAGCAAGAGATCACTATGGGTTGACATTTTGACTGTTCAATACACAAGCTCAATGCACAATCCACGGCGGCTTAGTGGTTAGCACAGCAGACTTGCAGCGCTGGAGTCCTGGGTTCTAATCCCTCCAAGGACAACATTTGTATGTTCTCCCTGAGTTTGCGTGGGTTTCCTCCGGGCACTCCGGTTTCCTCCCACATTCCAAAGACATACTGATAGGGAATCTAGATTGTGAGCCCCATTGGGGACAGTGTGTGCAAAACTGTAAAGCGCTGCGGAATATGTTAGCGCTATATAAACATAAAGATTATTATTATTCTTCATCAGGGCTCTGTCATCCTAGCGCAAGTGCAGATGGGTTATTCATTATTATTATGCTTTGCTTATATCATATTTCGCAGTGATTAGCACTCACAGTCTAAATTCCCTATCAGTATGTCTTTGGAGGGTGTGAGGAAACCCGAGAACCCAGAGGAAACCCACACAAACACGGAGAGAATATACAACTCCTTGCAGATGTTGTCCTTGGTGGGATTAGAACCCAGGACTCCAGCGCTGCAAGGCTGCAACCACTGAGCGACCGTGCTGCCCATAGTGATTAGTGGTGAAGCCCAACAAGCTATTTTGTGTAATCGGCGGTTTTAATGTTTAATGAGCAAATTTAAATGTTTTTTTTTCTGTGCATCAGAAACACCTCTTTAAAACGGTTATAAATAGCTGCAATAAGAATTGCCACTGTAGACTGAAAATGAATAACAGAAGTTAAAGGGGTTTGTTCAGACAAAATGTCAATGGTGGCTCGGAGCAGTAAAAACAAACAAACAAAAAAAAAACCTAAGTCGTACCCGGGTACAGGCACCCACCTTGGTCTAACACAGGCTGCTCTGTGGCCTGCCCGTACACAGAAAGAGGAGATATTATTGTTCCACAAGCAGCCAAACTGCTAGGTCCTGTGATTGATTTCAGTGGACAGGTGATTACAAAAATAGGGATTTTTGTGTACTCACCGTAAAATCCTTTTCTCCGAGCCATTCATTGGGGGACACAGACCGCGGGTGTATGCTGCTGCTAATAGGAGGCTGACACTAAGTGATACAAAAAAAGTTAGCTCCTCCCCTGCAGTATAAACCCTCCTGCTGGCTCTCAGCTAACCAGTTCGGTGCAAAAGCAGTAGGAGATCAATAACAATATATGAGCGTATAGCATGTCATATTATATATGAGAGTAAAGCATGTCAGATTATAAAAAACAATCATAAGCTAATAACAGGGTGGGAGCTGTGTCCCCCAACGAATGGCTCGGAGAAAAGGATTTTACGGTGAGTACACAAAAATCCCTATTTCTCCTTCGCCTCATTGGGGGACACAGACCGTGGGACGTCCCAAAGCAGTCCCTGGGTGGGGACAACAACAGATCAGGCCCTGTGTAACCGCTACTTACAAGTGCGCCACCGCGGCCTCCAGAGTCCGCCTGCCCAGACTCACATCTGTGGAAGTGTGGGAATTATAGTGCTTCAAGAATGCATGCGGACTGGACGAATCCGCAAGCTTGCAGGCGTGCCTTGCTGACGCCTGGTGCCTAGAACGATGAAACGGCTAAACCCTTCCTGAAAATGTCAGGAAGCCTTCCTCTACCGTCAGGAAGCCCAAATAAAACGTCCAACCTTCAGAAGGATGCCGTCCTCAAGACGTACCTACTCAGAGCACTCACTTCGTCCAGAATATGGGGGATCTTATTCCATTTTGTGGACTGGAGCCAAAAGAGATGAGGGAAGAACTATGCCCTCATAACAGTGGTAATACAGTACCACCTTGGTAACAAGGGATGGAGATGGCCTGAGGACAACCTTGCCTCGAAGGAAATAAGGGAAAAAAGTCTGAAAGAGCAGAGAAGCTAGCTCCGAAGACTCGTCAGAGTGAGAATATCGCAGAGGAGAACGGGACGACTTTCCCTGATAGTAAAGTCTGCCCGGATGAAAAAGGAGCCTACTGTAAGGCTCCTAGGAATAATAAGGTCCCAATGATCTAACGGTATGCGATAGGGAAGAACTACGTGTGAAAACTCCCTGTGAGAAAGTCCCTACTTGCGGTTGTGCTGCAATAAGGCGAGAAGAAACCAGCTCCGCAAACAAAAAAACGGACGTGGTCAGTGCGGATCTCTGAGGATCACTGGGGCCCCTTTCTGCTTCCGAAAGGCTTTCGGAAGCAGTGGAAGGGGAGTTATGGAAACTGGTACCACGGCAGAACCAGAGCATGGAGAGCAATGGCCCCTGGATCTCGAGGCCGAACCACGAACTCGAGTACATTGGCCTTCAGTCTGGATGTCATCCCACCTACAACTGGAGAGCTCCAGTAAGGACAGATAGATATATGCAGATAGATGCAGATAGATGAAGCTGCAACCCATAATGAGGTCCTGGTTATGGGGGACTTTAACTACACGGATATTAACTGGGAAACAGAAACCTGTGAAACCCATAAAGGCAACAGGTTTCTGCTAATAACCAAGAAAAATTATCTTTCACAATTGGTGCAGAATCCAACCAGAGGAGCAGCACTTTTAGACCTAATACTATCTAATAGACCTGACAGAATAACAAATCTGCAGGTGGTCGGGCATCTAGGAAATAGCGACCACAATATTGTACAGTTTCACCTGTCTTTCACTAGGGGGACTTGTCAGGGAGTCACAAAAACACTGAACTTTAGGAAGGCAAAGTTTGACCAGCTTAGAGATGCCCTTAATCTGGTAGACTGGGACA
This sequence comes from Ranitomeya imitator, assembly GCF_032444005.1. NCBI lineage: Eukaryota > Metazoa > Chordata > Amphibia > Anura > Dendrobatidae > Ranitomeya > Ranitomeya imitator. The sequence goes on from NC_091285.1 coordinate 523,429,803, forward strand.
ATATCCTCAGAAATAAGAATACAGATAATAAATGGGAAATGTTTAAGAACATCCTAAATAGGCAGTGTAAGCGGTTTATACCTTGTGGGAATAAAAGGACTAGAAATAGGAAAAACCCAATGTGGCTAAACAAAGAAGTAAGACAGGCAATTAACAGTAAAAAGAAAGCATTTGCACTACTAAAGCAGGATGGCACCATTGAAGCTCTAAAAAACTATAGGGAGAAAAATACTTTATCTAAAAAACTAATTAAAGCTGCCAAAAAGGAAACAGAGAAGCACATTGCTAAGGAGAGTAAAACTAATCCCAAACTGTTCTTCAACTATATCAATAGTAAAAGAATAAAAACTGAAAATGTAGGCCCCTTAGAAAATAGTGAGGAAAGAATGGTTGTAGATGACGAGGAAAAAGCTAACATATTAAACACCTTCTTCTCCACGGTATTCACGGTGGAAAATGAAATGCTAGGTGAAATCCCAAGAAACAATGAAAACCCTATATTAAGGGTCACCAATCTAACCCAAGAAGAGGTGCGAAACCGGCTAAATAAGATTAAAATAGATAAATCTCCGGGTCCGGATGGCATACACCCACGAGTACTAAGAGAACTAAGTAATGTAATAGATAAACCATTATTTCTTATTTTTAGGGACTCTATAGCGACAGGGTCTGTTCCGCAGGACTGGCGCATAGCAAATGTGGTGCCAATATTCAAAAAGGGCTCTAAAAGTGAACCTGGAAATTATAGGCCAGTAAGTCTAACCTCTATTGTTGGTAAAATATTTGAAGGGTTTCTGAGGGATGTTATTCTGGATTATCTCAATGAGAATAACTGTTTAACTCCATATCAGCATGGGTTTATGAGAAATCGCTCCTGTCAAACCAATCTAATCAGTTTTTACGAAGAGGTAAGCTATAGGCTGGACCACGGTGAGTCATTGGACGTGGTATATCTCGATTTTTCCAAAGCGTTTGATACCGTGCTGCACAAGAGGTTGGTACACAAAATGAGAATGCTTGGTCTAGGGGAAAATGTGTGTAAATGGGTTAGTAACTGGCTTAGTGATAGAAAGCAGAGGGTGGTTATAAATGGTATAGTCTCTAACTGGGTCGCTGTGACCAGTGGGGTACCGCAGGGGTCGGTATTGGGACCTGTTCTCTTCAACATATTCATTAATGATCTGGTAGAAGGCTTACACAGTAAAATATCGATATTTGCAGATGATACAAAACTATGTAAAGCAGTTAATACAAGAGAAGATAGTATTCTGCTACAGATGGATCTGGATAAGTTGGAAACTTGGGCTGAAAGGTGGCAGATGAGGTTTAACAATGATAAATGTAAGGTTATACACATGGGAAGAAGGAATCAATATCACCATTACACACTGAATGGGAAACCACTGGGTAAATCTGACAGGGAGAAGGACTTGGGGATCCTAGTTAATGATAAACTTACCTGGAGCAGCCAGTGCCAGGCAGCAGCTGCCAAGGCAAACAGGATCATGGAGTGCATTAAAAGAGGTCTGGATACACATGATGAGAGCATTATACTGCCTCTGTACAAATCCCTAGTTAGACCGCACATGGAGTACTGTGTCCAGTTTTGGGCACCGGTGCTCAGGAAGGATATAATGGAACTAGAGAGAGTACAATGGAGGGCAACAAAATTAATAAAGGGGATGGGAGAACTACAATACCCAGATAGATTAGCGAAATTAGGATTATTTAGTCTAGAAAAAAGACGACTGAGGGGCGATCTAATAACCATGTATAAGTATATAAGGGGACAATACAAATATCTCGCTGAGGATCTGTTTATACCAAGGAAGGTGACGGGCACAAGGGGGCATTCTTTGCGTCTGGAGGAGAGAAGGTTTTTCCACCAACATAGAAGAGGATTCTTTACTGTTAGGGCAGTGAGAATCTGGAATTGCTTGCCTGAGGAGGTGGTGATGGCAAACTCAGTCGAGGGGTTCAAGAGAGTCCTGGATGTCTTCCTGGAGCAGAACAATATTGTATCATACAATTATTAGGTTCTGTAGAAGGACGTGGATCTGGGGATTTATTATGATGGAATATAGGCTGAACTGGATGGACAAATGTCTTTTTTCAGCCTTACTAACTATGTTACTATGTTACTATGACAGATCTGATGGAAGACTTCGGGGTGAAGTTCCCACTGACTTAAGGCGGAACCCTGACGGCTGAATTTGTTTGCCGTTCAGAGTTCTACTTCTGGGATATATACTGCCGAGATCACTGAATAATAGACTTCGGCCCATCAGAGAAAGTGAGGTACCTCGGTCATGGCGCCTGACCGTGGGTACCTGCTAGATGACTGACGTAAGGCACCGCCGTGGCATTATCCAATTGAATTCGGATAGGGAGACCCGCCAGAAGGCAGTGGACCTGCTGTAAGACTACCGTTCGGATCTCCAGAACAATGATGGGGAGAAGAAGACTGGCATTGGAAGTTACTAATAACCATTGAACCGGGAGAAAGGCCCTGGATGAAGAAGGAGCTCAGAGACTATTGTCTGAAAGTCTGCTTGACTTGCTGAAAACGAGCGGAACGAAGGAAACCGCTTCCATTGTCGTCACCATTTTTGCTCAGAACCCTCTTAGCAAATCGAATGAAATGAGGGGGTGAGTAATCAAGTCCTCAGAACTCTCCTTGCGCGAGCTCCCTGTTGAGGGGCCATGACCTTGTCTCGAGGAAGAATTACCATCCTTCTAGAAGTGTGCAGGATCATCCTCAAAAAGGATATCTGCTGGGCTGGAAATGAGGAGAACTTGTCTAAGTGTAGCTGCCAGCCCAGGAGAGAAGGTATCGCAAGAGATATAGACGACTCAGCGTAGTCCTGGAAGGGCGGCTAGACAGACCAAACAGGGCAGGACGAGCACACCTCTAGAGTGCAAGAGAAACATGACATCCGCCATGACCAGAGCGAACACTCTGGGTGCGGAAGCAAGGCCGAAGGACAAGGTTGTGACTTGAAAATGCTGTTGACGAATGGAAAGGCGAAGGAATTTTTGCAGAGGGCAAGCAACCCGAATGTCGATGGATGCCGGAAACTGCACCTTTTTCTGTTGAATAAACCTATAAATAGGGCACCGGAGATACAGAGCTCCGCCATAATATCTAATATAATAACCCAAAAGAGAAATGGACACAGTGAGCTAAAATATAACAATTTTTATTATGTATAATTATTAAACAATAGAGAGACGTAAAAAGCTTATTTAACAAGATGCACAAAAGAATAAAATAAGAGAGGCGACACTAGTGCCGCACACGGAGCAAATGATGTACTATAGGGGCAACACAAAGACTAAGATTATATGTAGTTCTACCACATTACCAATGTAAAAAGTATATATAAAATATAAAATATATATAAGAGACAGTCCTCACTGAAAGTCATGTATAATGCATAAATGCAGATAGAGAAAGGACCGGCTAGTAGAATAAAATATATGAATCTATGGCAAGTAATGTATAGTATGTGTGCTCCCAGAGATATTAATACAGGACGATATACACTATGATATGCAAAAAGAAAACAGTGATAAAGTGCCTAGTGCAAGATATATATATCTATATATTCAAAGGTAATCCATACCATAGGAAGAGTGGCAGAATATGTAATACGGCACAAGATAAGCCAAAATAAAGCCAAGCTATAGTGGACGATATATACTAGGATATGCAAAAAGTAAGCAGAAATAAAGTGCTTAGTGCATAGTATGCCTGAAGTATCTGAGAAGTACAATATGCATAGATAGGGTACCGACCTGGATCCGTGTGCGGGAGAGGGAGCCCCGACGCGCGTTTCGCATGTATTGCTTCCTCGGGGGGCGCTTATATATATTTTATATATACTTTTTACATTGGTAATGTGGTAGAACTACATATAATCTTAGTCTTTGTGTTGCCCCTATAGTACATCATTTGCTCCGTGTGCGGCACTAGTGTCGCCTCTCTTATTTTATTCTTTTGTGCATCTTGTTAAATAAGCTTTTTACTTCTCTCTATTGTTTAATAATTATACATAATAAAAATTGTTATATTTTAGCTCACTGTGTCCATTTCTCTTTTGGGTTATAATAACTTTTTCTGTTGAAGTAATGGCTGAGCGGAGGGACTCCATCCAAAGAAGGAGGACCATGTCAAAGGTTGTTAGAAGTTTGAGGTCCAGGGTCGATCTTACTTTTCGTTCCCCTGTTTGGAACCAAGATCCCTTAGATCTAGACTGTGCTGGACAATCCTTATACAATCCTTTGTCAGTCTCCCGCTCAAAAGATTTGATTGGCCAGTTGTTGCTGGTGTGAATCAAGGTAGTTAAGGTCTCCAGCCAGGAGACCATTGCTCTAGCAATCCATGCGGCCGCTAGGGAGGATAGAGCGCTGGACCCGAAGCCGCAAGATGGAACGAACCAGATTTGCTATCTGACAGTCCGTGGTATTTTTAATTGATGACCCATCAGGTAGGGATACTGGTAGGTATACCACAGGAGATTCTACCCGGTTAAACTGCCCCATGGCAGAATGTGCGGCTGCATCCAGCAGGTCACAGTCTCTTGCCATCTCCTCTTTTCACGGTGCAGAGATAAAAATTAGGAACCCTCGATCCATCAACCTCTTAACAGGGAAGTGGAGAGGAATTGTCCGCCCTCTTGCATCATCCACTAAATAGTGGTGATGCAGAGGGGGGAGCTCGTACGCCAAAAAGGGTGCCTCTATATGTCCACAGAGTTCAGGTCTCCAGGTGGACAGGACAGGTTGTCTGGCGTTAGGCCTGGATGCAGAAGAGGAAACATGGAGACGACACTCCGTGTGCTCGTCTGTTGATGGTGTGGGGAGATCGGTGCCCTTTAAAGGACCCGTCGCCCTTAAAAAATAGGCCAGGCATGGCATCCCACGTAGAGGCTTCTGTCCAGTGAATCGCTTATCCGAATTGAATGGCAAATGCTCTCGAGGGAATTTAGTCTCTGAAGCTCTGGCAAGCTCAGGCAATATCCAATCCATATTCAGAGCCTTGTTGTCATCAAATCATTGGTGAGGGAGCAGGAAACGAAAAACTTCCATTTTTTAGATGCCTGTATGTTTCTAGACGCCTGCACGTTTCTAGAATACTTGCGGCCCCTGCTAGCCGATGGCTCCCATGTAGGATAGGGACCATGTATATTGGTCCTGCGAGCACTCCAAACACAGAGGGTACACAGAGGGATTCAATCTCTTGGTCCGAGAACCATGGATTGGTCAGTGAAGAAGTCCACTGAGGGGAACTAGAGGATAAAGCTGGGGTCGGCGGCGGAGGGCTCCTCGGACTGATCAAGCGCCTTTAAGACCAGGGAATACTGGTCATGCACCTTTAAGAGCAGGGAATACTGGTCATGCACCTTTAAGAGCAGGGAATACTGGTCATGCACCTTTAAGACCAGGGAATACTGGTCATGCACCTTTAAGACCAGGGAATACTGGTCATGCACCTTTAAGACCAGGGAATACTGGTCATGCACCTTTAAGACCAGAGAATACTGGTCATGCACCTTTAAGACCAGAGAATACTGGTTATGCACCTTTAAGTCCAGGGAATACTGGTCATTCACCTTTAAGACCAGAGAATACTGGTCATGCACCTTTAAGACCAGAGAATACTGGACATGCACCTTTAAGACCAGAGAATACTGGACATGCACCTTTAAGACCAGAGAATACTGGTCATGCACCTTTAAGACCAGAGAATACTGGTCATGCACCTTTAAGACCAGAGAAAACTGGTCATGCACCTTTAAGACCAGAGAATACTGGTCAAGCACCTTTAAGACCACAGAATACTGGTCATGCACCTTTAAGACCAGAGAATACTGGTCATGCGCCTTTAAGACCAGGGAATACTGGTCATGTGCTTTTAAGACCAGGAAATACTGGTCATGTGCCTTTAAGACCAGGTACTTCCTTACCCGGGTACTGATGTAGAGTCGATGTGCCCCTTTAATGCAAAAATACTGTCACCCCAGTGTGAGCTGGCCGGGTGGACCAAGATGGCCACCGGGAGCTGCAGAGTTGATAAAATCTCGCAGAGCGCGAGAAGCGCCAATTTGGGGGGCGGAGCCACAGACACGATGTTAAATAGGCCTAAGCCGGGGCCTAAATTTCTGTAGCCGGCGGAAGTCACCAGTGGGTCGTTTCAGGCAAGACTTCCAGGATGCGGCCTACAAATCGGCCGAAGCCAGGGGCTAAATTTTTGCAGCCATCCAGAGCGTTACCTCAGAGAGGTGGGCCACAGGGAAGTGGCTGAGGCTGCCTGTCAGCATGTGAATATCCCACTGAAGATGGATCCACTCACCATCGGTGCGCGTCCCGGCATGGAGCCGCTGCGGATGTGGGCTTCAGTGCTGTTCTGTGCAGCGTGGACGGTGCAGGGATAAGCCTCAATCCATCATCCCTTTGTTAGGGAGGTGGAGAGGACCCGTCCGCCTCCTTGTGCCATCCGCTTTCACAGTGGTGGGACAGTGGGGGCTGCTCGGACGCCATAGAGAGGGGCCTCTGTACAGCCACGGAGCTCAGTCCGGGTGGACAGGGCCAGTTGTCCGGCATTAGGCCTGGCTCCAGGAGAGGATACATGGAGGCGACACTCCACGTGGTCGCCCGTTGCTGGTGTGGGGAGATCGGGACCATGAAAGGAACCGTCGCCCCTGAAGTGAGCTCAGGCATGGCTTCCCACGTCGCAGGAAAGGGTACGGGGAGGTATACTCGCCGTGCTCGCCTGTTGATGGTTCGGGGGAGATCGGAACCTTGAAAGGAACCGTCGCCCCCTTCACTCCGTTAATTAAAAAATAAAAATTTACAGAAAAGTAAACAATAAAATAAAAACGTTGGGGTCTGAAACAGACCCATGTGCCTCCTACAGACACTAAGCAAGAACTGGTTAGCTGAGAGCCAGCAGGAGGGTGTATACTGCAGGGGAGGAGCGAACTTTTTTTGTATCACTTAGTGTCAGCCTCCTATTGGCAGCAGCATACACCCACGGTCTGTGTCCCCAATGAGGCGAAGGAGAAACACCTTATTGCATGTTTTGTGAGGATGCACTAAATAAAGTCACCTGAACACTGCAGCCAATCACAAGTTGCAGTGGTTCGGTGACATCACCGCTTCCTGTCTCTGTGCAGATGATGCAGTGTCCTGTGCTGGGTCCAGTTGTGTGCCTGTTGGTGAGAATGGCTGAATTTGTTATTTTTTTTACATAGCCTATCACTTGGTGAAAGTTATATTTTGCCCAGAGAACCCCTTTAAAGGGGTTGTCCTCTACTAGGACAACCCGTTCTTAAACTAAATGTTCTGCCGGAAATAGAATAATAAAAGCCTATTACTCACCTGCGGCGCCAGTGCCGTTCCCGCGGTATCAGCACTCGCTCTCCCTGAGGCTGTAATATGGTGTTGTGACACAGGCAGCCAATCGGCACTGGTATCATTGCCTCCACCTTCTGCCGCTGATCCCGGACTTACTCTTCACGTTCAGTTTGTCTGAAGGCGGAGGCAGAGACGCCAGTGCTGATTGGACACCGGGCATCACGTGTCATTCCGCCACATCACAGCCCCAGGACCACGGGTGCAGACACCGCTGGAATGGAGCCGGCACAGGAGGCGAGTATAGGCTTTATTATTTTACTAGATTGTGGCCCGATTCTAACGCATCGGGTATTCTAGAATATGCATGTCCCCGTAGTATATAGACAATGATGATTCCAGAATTCGTGGCAGACTGTGCCCGTCGCTGATTGGTCGAGGCAACCTTTAGGACATCGTCGCCATGGCAACCATTATGATATCTATGTCGATACTGTGCCCGTCGCTGAATCAGAAACGTGGGATTTCTATGTCCTTTATGACATCATCGTCGCTGTGCCCGTCGCTGATTGGTCGAGGCCTGGTGGCCTCGACCAATCAGATGCTGGATGTCTACGTCCTTTATAACATCACCGTCGCTGTGCCTGTTGCTGATTGGTCGAGGCCTGGCGGCCTCGACCAATCAGAGACACGGGATTTCCAGGACAGACAGACAGACAGACAGACAGAAAGACGGAAAAACCCTTAGACAATTATATATATAGATTGGGGCCAAACATTTAGCTTAAGAAGGGGTTGTCCTAGGAGTGGACAACTAGACAACACCTTTAAGCTTCCTTTCCATGTAATCTTTATACTGTAACATATACACCACAAGTACTTACACCAAGGAGGCCGTTCTGAGCGGTGTCGCAAAGGAAGTGATGAGGATGAGAGAATTCGGTGAGGCAGATAAACATCTCCTGCTGCATGGCGGTTTATCATGGAGTCACATCCTGCTGAAAGAATTGAAGAAATGGTAGTGATTACTCAGCTGTGATAGATATTACTCTGAGTTCATACAGTGGAGAAAATAGGTATTTGATACACTGCTGATTTTGCAAGTTTTCCCCACCTACAAAGAATGGAGAGGTGTGTCATTTTTTTCGTAGGTACATTACAACTGTGAGAGACAGAATCTTAAAAATAAAAACGAGGAAATCACATTGTATGATTATTACATAATTAAAGTGCATTTTATTGCATGAAATAAGTGTTTGATCACAGACACATCAGTAAGAATTCTGGCTCTGATAGACCTCTTCGTTTTCTTTAACAAGCCCCCCTACTCTGTACTCATTACCTGTATTAACTGCAACTGTTTGAACTCATTACCTGTATAAAAGACACTTATTCACACACTCAATCGATCACACTCAAACCTATCCACCATGGCCAAGATCAAAGAGCAGGGACAAAATTGTAGACCTGTACAAGGCTGGGATAGGCTACAGGACAATTGGCAAGCAACTTGGTTAGAATGCACAACTGTTGGCACAATTATTAGAAAATGGAAGAAACAAAGAATGATTATCAATCTTTCTCAGTCTGGGGCTTCATGCAAGATCAAGGCTTGTTGGGTAAGAAAGATTTTGAGAAAGGTCAGGCATCAGCCCAGAACTACACGGGATGACCTGGTCAATGACCTGAAGAAAGCTGGACCACAGTCTCAAACATTACCGTTAGTGGCACACTACCCTGTCATGGATTAAAATCCTGCAGGGAACACAAGGTCCCCCTGCTCATGCCAGCACATGTTCAGACCCTTTGAAGTTCACCAATGACTATCTGGATGATCCAGAGGAGGAATAAGAGAAGGTCATGGATGGATGAGGTCATGTATTGCGAGATTTTGGCCAACAACCTCCTTCCCTCAGTAAAAGCATTGAAGATGAGTTGTGGCTGGGTCTTCCAACATGACATTGACCCGAAACACACAGCCAGGGCAACTAAGGAGTGTCTCCGTTTCAAGGTCCTGGAGTGGCCTAGCCAATCTCCAGACCTGAACCCAATAGAAAATCTTTGGAGGGAGATGAAACTCAATGTTGCCCAGTGACACTCCCGAAACCTGAAAGATCTGGAGAAGATCTGTGTGGAGGACTGGTCCAAAAGTCTTCCTGCAGTGTGTGAAAACTTGGTTAAGAACTACAGGAAACGTCTGACCTCTGTAATTGCAAACAAATGTTTCTGTACCAAATATTTAGTTCTGTTTGTCTATTGTATTAAACACTTATTTCATGCAATAAAATGCAAATTAATTACCGTATATACTGAAGTATAAGCCGAGGCACCTAGCTTTACCACAAAAAACTGGGCAAACTTATTGACTCGAGTATAAGCCGGGTATGCATTCTCCCCTCATCCCTATCCTGGTATGCATGGCTCGTCATTCCTATTCTTGTATGCATGGCTCTTCATCCTTATCCTTGTATGCATGGCTCCTCATCCCTAATCTGGTATGCATGGCTCCTCATTCCCATCCTTGTATGCATGGCTCCTCATCCCTATTATTGTATGCATGGCTCCTCAGCCCTATCCTTGTATGCATGGCTTCTCATTCCCATCCTTGTATGCATGGCTCCTCATCCCTATCCTTGTATGATTGGCCCCATCGTTATCTTGGTATGCATGGCCCCATAAAAAAAACTTAAAATAAATAAATAAACCATTATACTTACCTTTCTGCACTCCCTCACAGAGTCTTTTTCTTGTGGCAGCAGCTGCTTTATGCTTGTAAGCAGCGCATGGCAGGGACCTCATGCGCTGCTCACAAGCAGAGCACAGCTGCCAGAATGCTCACTGCTCCCCACGCCTCAACTATGTGCGTTGAGGGCAGTGAGTATTCATTGCTATTAGGTAGCACACACACAGTGTCAGGCGCTGAGCGGTCATGTGTGCCCGCTACTTAAAGGGAATGTCACCCCAAAATTTGCCTATAATCTAAGGTCACTGCCATCAGGGGCTTATCTACATACTGTAGATAAGCCCCCGATGCCACCTGAAAGATAAGAAAAACAAGCTAGATTATACTTACCCAGGGGCGGTCCGGTGCCTCCCATCTTCATACGATGGCATCCTCTTTGCTTCCTGCCGTAGCTCCTGCGCAGGCGTACTTTATCTGCCCTGTTGAGGGCAGAGCAAAGTACTGCAGTGCGCAGGCTCCGGGAAAGGTCAGAGAGGTCCGGCGCCTGCGTACTGCAGTACTTTGCGCTGCCCTCAACAGGGCAGATAAAGTACGCTGCGTAGGAGCAGGCAGCAAAGAAGAGGACGTCATCGTATGAGGAGGGGAAGGCGCCGGACCTGGACCGTGACGCCCATCGAACTACACAGGGACCGCCCCTGGGTGAATATAATCTAACTTGTTTTTCTTATTTTTCAGGTGACATCCGGGGCTTACCTACAGCATTACAGAATGCTGTAGATAAGCCCATGATGCCGGTGGCCTTAGCTTCCAGGCGAATTTTGGGGTGACAGAATCCCTTTAAGAGAAATGAATATTTACTTCTCTCCACTCCCAATATTCATTTCTCTTAAGTAGTGAGTAGTTAAGGAGGGAGCTGCTGCGGCTATTACAGAGAATTGAATATTCACTGCCAGCGCAGATTATAAGCTGTGGGGAACATTTTCAGCACAGAAAAATGTGCTGAAAAACTCGTCATATACTCGAGTATATACGGTATGTAAAAATCATACAATGTGATTTTCTGTATTTTTTTAAAGATTCTGTCTTTCACAGCTGAAGTGTACCTACAATATTATAGACCTTTCCATTCTTTGAAGGTGGGAAAACTTGCAACAATGGCAGTGTATCAAATACTTATTATCCCAACTGTATTTGTGCTAGAGGTCACACAAATCTTGGAATTATCGCTATTTATGCACACCAAGATATATGTCTCACTGATAACTATAACCAAATATCTTAGCTGCTTTCTGTATAATGCGTTCTACTTTGTATGTAAAAAGAACAAACTTATTACAATTTTTTTTTTTTGGCAAAATTAAGGACGGTGTTTATCAAGCTGCCGCATAATCAAATATTTTGCTAAATGGCTAAAATCCAGACTTTCCCTCACTAATGCTGCATTCACACATCCATGTGTCAGCGTCCAAATACGGGCTGCGCTGCACAAACTGGCCGCAGATCTCCTGATTCCTTCTTGACAGCTTCTTATTGAGGCTGTCAAGTTTGGATGAGGAGACTTGTGGCCAGACTGTGACTCATGAATGTGTCAATGCGGCACAAGACTCATTTGGCACAGTGAATGTGTAGGAGTTAGCGGATTCTCTTCTTATTCTCCGTGAAGGTTGCGTGCTTTATCATCATTCCATCTATCCTGTAGGAGAAATCATCTGAAATGTAGTTTTTTACCTGGTCAGACTGAACTTACAAATGGTAGGCAATCTGAGCAATAATGGGTATTATAAAAGAGCAGCCTGAGCTCCTGATGAGACAGGATGCGTGATTCAGATGACCTCAGACCTTAGCAGGCCATACATCTTAGATAGCTTAACCAGTGTTTGGCTGACAACTCTCTCTCTCCAAAATCTCTGCTCAGCCGTACATTCCTGTGTTCTCTATGAGAGGGCGGTTGGGGCTAATCGTACCAATAAATAAAGGACGGTGTGACTGAATTCCAAATGACTGATTCTTATGTTCGCCAACATAATCTGTCAGGAGGCAGCAGGACATCTCAGACACACAATAGATGATCAGTCAATTCTGCTGAAATTGGCAGGTTTGGTTGACTTATCTAATGTGTATGGTGGCCTTTATTTTGTAAATCTGACTCCTGGCTCATATACAGTGAAAGATGCAGTCAGGGAAAATAGTAGTGACCTAACGAAGTGTAACTAATAAGCAGGCCAGCAGCTGACTCAGTAGTAAGCTCTTACCTGGAATTCTGCATTAGTTTAGGCTACATTCCCACAATGAGTTTTTGGTGCGTTTTTGTCAAAAGCGCAGCGTCTTACATGTCTAGTAAAATGGATGGGATTATAGAAATCTCATGCCCACTGTTCTTTTTAACATTGTGTGATCTAAACTGTGGTGTGTGTTTCAAATCCGCAGCATGTCAACTTCTCTTGCGGGTATGCTGAGTTTTCTGTGCCACTTTTCACCATAGACTTACATTAGATGTGAAAAATCAGCAGCAAAAAAAAAAAAAAAATGTACATGCGTTTTTTTTGTGCATTTTTGAGGTGGAAACGCATCAAAACCACATATAGTTATCATCTAAGAATATCAATAAAGTTTTGTCAAGGCAATAAACCAGGAAGTATCAAAAAGGAAGCCGTTTTATTTAAAGATAATCTGTCACCCCCCGAGGCGTATATGGCCTATTAATATGGGCATACAGGTAATAGAAATGTTGCACTAGTCCTACCTGTCTGCCTCATAATAATGGTCTTGTTGTGGACAAATGTTATATTCTGTCTTTATTTTAATGATTTCTTCCAGGCTCCGGGGCGTGTGCGATGCTGTAAGAAATCCTTGTCTGCGCCCTATAATCCTTCCACAATACATACGTCATCCTCCCTTCTATGGGCACTGCATTTGGGGATCTTCTGCGCAGGCGCCTTCTGCTTCAGTGACTTCCGATGTGCGTGCCGATAAGGTGCTCTCTCCACTTCCTCCCTGCATAGTCATCGCTATGTACACATGGTTAATAGCGATGACTATGCAGGGAGGAAGTGGGGAGAGCATATTATCGGGGCACACGCCGAAGGTCACAATGACTTGCCGACAACTGCGCAGAAGATTGCTGAATGCAGTGCCAATAGAAGGGAGGAAGCGGTATGTGAGGGAGTGCAGGGCGCAGGATTCTGGAGCCAGAACTGAGGTGCATGGGAGCTGAGTAATATAACAATGAAGACAGGGATTTCTCACAGCATCGCACACCCCGGAGCCTGGAAGAAAAAAAGAAAGAATATAACATTTCTCAACAACAAGACCATTAATATGAGGCATACAGGTAAGAATAGTGTAACGTTTTTATTACCTGTATACCCATATTCATATACCTCTCGGGGGGTGACAGATTCCCTTTAAAGCATGACACACAAACAAGAGAGAAATAAATGTAGCATAAATAAGCCGATAAAAACGCATGTTAAAAAAAACCGCAAACAAAAACGCAATGAAAAAATTGCAAGTAACTTCATTTAAATAATAGGTGCAGAAATTCTGCAACCTCAAAAATTAACCAAAAGCTCATAGTGGTAGCAAAGCCTTAAATAGAATCTGTGAGCAGCTTCATGCTTCCCTGAGTACGTCCAGTAAGAATTAGCAACAGGCTAACTCACTGCAGTAAACTTTTTTATGCTTGAGAAATAAAACACTGCTTGAGAAATAAATGGAGTTGGGAAGAATTGCTCACAAAAATAGGTACAAACCAAGTCTAGCCAGGCCAGCGGAAGAGTAGAGAGGCGAAGCCCAGCAGGAGGCCCTTTCTGGCCCGGACTCATCCTCACACGTTGTAGGGCTGGGAAAAAAATAAAACCAGTCCTGTGCAATGAGCGGGCCTTTCAGTATTGCATGCCGCTAATGGCTAGGGCAGTATGAAACAGCGGACCGTTTCCTTTTAGGCACACACATGGTATATCGTGGATCTGATTTTATCATTTATTCTTTTGTTTAGCCAGAAAACCAATCTTTTTCTTTTTGCTGTGAAACTTTTTCATACATTGTCACATCATATTTCTGACAAACATACCTCATCACATCTTATAACAAAATATAAAAAATGAAAAGGTATCCAATAATAAGAATATGTACTATACCTGATGATCCTCGGCAGTGAGTCTCAGCAAATGTTTTACATATGTCTGTTAAAAACGCGCTGACTTGTTTGAGAGACAATGAGTTGTGAAGCGTCTCCAGGGGGTAGATGGTAGGAACCATTGAACATCCCTCAAATCCTGTAATAGAAACAATAAGGACATATATTTTACCAAACGGTCAAATCAATAGACCTTACATACATCTACTTCTACCTACTCCAAATTGTTACACTGTATACCTGGCTTGGGCAGAAGAGTGCAAGGAGCCCTAGCCAACTAGCTGTACCGCCCTGACCTACTGCCATGTCCTCCAACGTGGACTCATTGCACTTCATTTCTTTTTATCCGATAGAAGTGTTTATACAGTGATTTCAAGCATCCAGGGCCTTCCTCATAAGTGGGGTTGAAAATGTAGTTTTAAGCCTACTTTTCATATTAGAATCAATCGTAAGACTCCTCTTCCTACTGTCCAATACGTAATGCTTCTGGATATCTATTATTTGTCTTATAAGGAGTTTCTCATGTCCACAAATGCTATTAACCTGCAGCTATAGGAATAACCTAAAGGTAAATAAATGTTAAAAACGGTTTAAGGAAAAAAAAAAGTTTTATTCTCCCTGCAGCTGCTTTGCTTATAGTCTTTGGGGTGGTTCAGGTGGCTGTAACAATGGCCACTCACTGCACAGTGAGTGCGGCTGGGATCACTTTGCTGGCACTATGATTGACAGTCAGCTCTAGAGCATGTGAGTGCAGCATGAAGGCAGAGCAGGCTTTCAATCAATACGAAGGGGGAGTGATTGCAGCCATACTCATGATATATTGAGCGGTGACTTACTGCTTAGATGAGTAGAAATGAGCAGCTGCAGGGAAGGTAAAACTTCATTTTCTCCCTGTAGCTGCTCCAGTGAACAGCTAACCAGGAGTTAAATGCTATTTACCTGCTGGTTATCCCTATATTTACAGGTAGAGTTTACAGGTGATCGGTTCCCTTTAAAAGCGTATTCTCATCTCAGACATTAATTGTCTATCCATAGGAGAGACCACAAATGTGGTCTACAAACGTCTGATAGATGTGGGTTCTCTGGGACCTACATAGTGTCAAGAAAAGGACTCCTCTGTTCCTCAGCAGTGCTAGGTGGCAGTGCGCTTTTTGCTTTCTCCACTGATTTTAAATGAAAGTTCCAAAATAGTGGAGCTATTTTTGGAAATAAATTTCAATGTACAAGGGCACAAGTTGGCGGCCATCTCTCCATTGACAGAAGACTCCTTTTCTATCAGGTCATACAGAGTGGATATGCCATACATGTCTGAGACAAGAGTATCCCTTTAACTCCTTGTCCTATATATTTTACTCTTTTTTTGTGCTCATTAAACCTGGGATCTCAAAGTCCCTTAAACCAGTCCAAATCATCAGTAATTTATGCACAAATTCTGCAATGAGACAGAGCAATGCTAGTTGTGATGGGATCTCAAGGGAATGTCTTTATTATTCAATCCATTATGTGATCAAATCAACAGGTCAGCCATTTTGAAGAATCGGTTATACTAAAATAACCTCCCTTAGTTAACTTATCCCTCCCCCAATTCACAAAATCATCTAATAAAAAATCTGGCTATCACAATTAACTTTCATATCTTAAAGGGAATCTGCCAGTAAGCTCAAGCCTCCTAAGCCGTCTATATGGGCATTGCGATTCGATGTCTTATTCCTATATGTAAATGAGCTGTTCAGGACTATAGGCTGAATGCTGATCTGCATGAGAATCTGCCTCCAGAGCTTATTTTTAATGAAAGGCGGAGTTACCAGTGTGAAACAGGTAACTAACACAGCACAGCAGAACTGAAATTTGTCTCATAACAAACACGTTAGCAGCTACAGCTCTGCTGTACTGTAACAATATTCCAGCATTGTTTGCCTGTGAGATAGAAGCTGAGAGGAACCTACAGATGTGTCAAGTACAATCACACCCAGCTCTTCACTGAGTCAAAATTGGAACAGCATCACGTATTACCGCAGTTGTCGTGCAGCGCTTTCCCAGCCAGTGTTCAAATGGCTTCCAATAATAAAAATAAAAAAAGGAAAACAGCACAAAAATTAAAGAAAAACGGGCTTTAATGCCTGAACGGCGTGGCAACGTTTCGGATATAGCTTGAGAAAGGATACTATATCCAAAACGTTGCCACGCCGTTCAGGCATTAAAGCCCGTTTTTCTTTAATTTTTGTGCTGTTTTCCTTTTTTATTTCTAATATATATATATATATATATATATATATATATATATACACACACATATATATATATATATATATATATATATATATATATTGGGACCAATTATTGATATATTTACCCTATGATTTTTTTCTCTGTATGACCTCTCCTTTTTTACTTGAGTTTTTTTTTTTATATATAATTGTTAATTGTCTCAATAAAAATGTGTGTTTTATAATGACGTGTTGTCTGTGGGAGTATTTTTGTAGGTTTCATTGGTAATTCATACTCCCATTCACATAGATGACCCTTTATAGGTTCTTCCCTGAGATCAGGAGAGTAGAGAGCGGCCATTACACATCACACTGGTAACTCCCCTTCATGAAAAATAAGCTCTGGAGGTAGATTTTCATAGAGATTTATGTCTGGCCCACAGATTTTATCAGCTTATTTACATATAAGAAAAACATGGATTTCTCTGGAATAAAACATCAGATCTCAAGGTATCATTTATTCAGCTTCCTATGACCTTTATGCCCATATAAATGGCACAGGAAGGTGCATTGTATTGAGATTCCTTTAAAACTACATGGAATAAAATGTCTGCACTGTGATTTGCTGCTATCGGCAAAACTTGTTAGATTTTCTTTTAGATAGTTTTCATAAGTTTGGCTTAATGTTTTTAATCTTACCTAAACAAATAAGATGGAATGATTTCCATTACTATAGCTTTGAAATAAAACACAATTGAATGTTATGTTCAGGGCAAAGTATTTTAACGTGAGCATTAATGAAAAGCCATGGAAGAGATTGAGGGGTCTGTAACTGATGGGATATAATTTGCTGACTGTTGTATTTGGCAGTGCCATAAACAATGAATGAATGAATGGAGAGATAATACGCATGAGCAACATTGCTCCATTCAAATTGGGGAAATCCAGATCCCAGTTTTCAAAATCACAATTGGGCTCCCCACTGTTCAGCAAGTTACTGGAACAAGCTCTTGATTAATAATCGTTCGAGAATTTGCACTGTGCGTTGATGCAAAGACAAGCGAAAGATCAGTGATTAAATTCCTGACATATAAAATATTCAGTAATAAGTTATAACAATACTAATAGCGGCATAATATTTAATGAAATTGGACCCATCACCAATACTTCTCACTTAATTTTATTGCAGTGAGCAAATATTCCTGAGATACATTGTATAGAAATGTATCAGAAATTGAAATTAAAATTTCAGATAAATGGTCATCTTCCAAAAAACGCCAAAAGCTGTAAAAAAAAAAGCCGACAGCAATCTGTATAGTCAGCATTAGCTTCTGGATCCACATGAGGCTGCAAAAATATAAGTATCAAAAGGGAGGGTAAGTTTAAAAGGGGTTGCCTCACTGTCCATATTAGAGCATATGTTTGTCATAAAGGGGGGCTCCTCTGACAAGATTCCACTTATGAGAGAGAATAAAGATTCTCTCTGGAATTGCCGCAGTGGAACTACATGCCTGGTTTCCCCCATGCAAAAATCTGCTACTTGCCATGACTGAGCGACAACGATCTAAAGATCACTGTGGTAGCTCAATACTAAAAAGAGGTTTGGGTTTGCTCAACATTTACTGTATACATCCCCTAAAAGGTTAATCCAGAGGCAAACCCACAAAGTCTGCGTATAACCCATCACAACACAAGAGCAGACTTGTCCATGTTCAAGCCACATTTTGATGCATGCACATAGAGATTCATACAAGTTGATAACATTCAGGAATCTTTTATGCATTTCCTTTAAGTAAATCATGAATGCATGCAACGCAATATTCTAGGCACTTGTATGATTCATTTTTTGCCAACACCACACTAAAATGCAAGCAACTACTGTAATTCATTGTTCGGAGGACATGGAAGTTCTGGATTATGACGTTTGTAATAAATGGCTGAATCGGAAATCGGTAACACAGTTTAGCCAAATATTTAACTAACTAACAGTTCACGTCAAAGGTGGTTCATAAAATCCCGATTAAGGTATCACTTACACAATTCAGTTTTTGTTCAGGTTTTTAATGTGTTTTCTGTAGCTAAAAGTGGAACGGGATGTGAAACAGATAAGGGCAGGTTCTTTGTTTTTTCCCAGGAGCTAAGTTGCCGCCAAACCTAGCATGCATGTGTATGCGGGAAGTTGGAAGAGACAGCTTAAGGAACATTTGCTGACAGTTATTTAATGTGCATGGAGACTTTTATACTAGGCCATAAGAGATTAGTTGGGGTTGATTATGAACACCGCCACTGAATAGCTGACTGAAAGAACTGCTGCATTCTAACAACTACCACATGCCCTTCATTGTAAATCGGGTACAGCCCGGTCCATTTTGAAGTGGGTAAGTTACCACCTCTTCAATTACGGTAGTTTAGATTTAAGGGGTGGTCCCGCAAATGTAGGCCATTAATAGCAAGATCCCAGAGAACCCCAATAAGTATAGGCCATTAAAAACAAGGTCCCAGAAAACATCTGTCAGTGTATTTTTGGCATGGTTCTAAAATTTCATTAGCGCTCCCTTTCTCTAATGCCAATAACACCTGGTTTATACTTTATTCCCCAAGAACATCAAGATAAGACAACATTGCTGGTAACCCATGTATGCATGATCACAAAGTACCCTATTTTAAGATTCATAACATTGCAAACACATCCAGACGTGTAACAGTTTAGGGACCTCACTATTCCATATATTTCCCAGAAGTAGAACATTTGTACACACCTACTCCCACTGAGACAGCTATATTTACAAAAGTATCAGTGTAAAGCTGACCATACATTTTAGATAGCAAGTGTTCAGCCAGCAGCTATCGCTCTTGCCTCTCACAAACATGTACACTCTGGTCTGCCAAGCATGCATGTGTTCTGAATAGGAATGGGGGAGTAGGTGGCTGTAAGACACCTCTAGAGGGGTCTTATTTTCTCTAAAAAGAAAAAGATCAGGCAAGCTCAATCCAACATACCCATCCTTTCTTTCCCCTGAGATTTGAGAGAGATGGGACTTCACCACAGCCATTAGATGGTTGATCAGTCCCACCAAAAACTGCAGATTTAGCCAACATTAATCTAACATTACGGCCACCAAAAGATTGGTTAAGCTGTGAGACTGGACATGAAAGAGAAGGTGGGTTCTATATACAGCTCATAAAAGGTTGCCTACACTGTTGCCTTGTATCAACCACTTGCTATGGAAAATCATACTTGAAGAGTAATCCTGGACGTCCTGTTAATAAGAAGAAGAATAGGCCAGTTTTGGTACAAAGTGGACAAGAACAGGCCAAATGTATGCAGATTTCACAAAAGCTGGAAAGTACTTGATTGTACAACACGAGTACAACATTTCTAGTCCAGGCTGTTAAAATAGGACTATGCAAAAAGTGGGTGGAAAAATATGTATCTTAAACACAGTTAACATTATGGGAAAGAAAAGAATAGATAAGATTCCACTAGGAACAGTAAATATTTCCCTGAGTTTTCATTTTTAAATTTACATTTGTAGCTTTAGTGGTGTCTAATTGTTGACCTACTGCTTAAAGAAGCATCCCTCACATCAAAAGTTTTATCCTCTTAAAATATTACAGTCATCATATTATATAGCACATTGTACTTACAATTGCTAATCTTGCCTTTCTACTCAGTTCATTATTCTCTTTTCCATTAGGTCTATGACCTCGCGTGATTAAACACTGACTAGCTGAATCCTTCAAAGCTCTATGTAGAAACAGGGGGTCAGTTTTCCCTGTATGAGTCATAAGTCACTGCAAGAGTCACTGGCAGGGGGGAGGAGGGAGCAGCTGGTCAGGAGTTGAAGAGGGGAATGATTTATGCAGAGACAAGACACTTTCTGATTCTACATAGAGCAGAGAAAAGAAAAGAATGAATGGGGAGAAAGGCAAAATGAGCAATTGTAAGTACACAGTGCTATATAATATGATGACTGCAATATATTACAAGGATATAAACTTTGATGGGAGAGCTTCTTTAATTATTGTGGCCACCTAATTTATGTCCTTACCTATTGCTTCTCACCATTCCACCATCTAAATCAGGGGTGTCAAACTGCATTCCTCGAGGGCTGCAAACAGGTCATGTTTTCAGGATTTCCTTGTACTGCACAGGTGATAATTTAATCACCTACACAAATAATGAGTTGGTGATTAAATTATCACCTGTGCAGTACAAGGAAATCCTGAAAACATGACCTGTTTGCAGCCCTCGAGGAATGCAGTTTGACACCCCGATCTACATACCAGACATCACATAAAAAATTAGTGCAGTGAACAAATGGAACATCTGGCCATGGCAACCAATCAGACAATTTATCGTGATAAAAAAATGAAAAATGACTGGCTGCTTTTGGGCAAGTGTCCCAGTCTGTTTTGCTAATTTTCAGGTTACACTTGTATTTCACATTTCTGTTAAATGCAAAATAAATGCTAGTCTCAATCTTTGATAACAAACACAGCAACCAAGCAAAGCTCTCAAGTGCATACTATGAACTTGAAAAGCAGTAAGATGACTCAATGCAACACAAAATGCACAGGAAGCAAACCACTGGAAAAGAACACTGGGGTAATAAATGCAGGTTAATAACCAGACAGACATTTATATGCTTGCTTTGTGGTACGGGCATCTGAATATTTCTCAGTGCACTTTGCATTCCATAAAGCAGACAGCGAAACGGTCTTTGCCCCCATAGCTGAAGGCACAGCGGCAAGCGTGCAGTACCGTAGAGGCACTCCAAATCGTCCTGGCCCGATATCAGCCAGTTCTTGAAGAGACGGAGATGGTAGTAGCATTGGTGCAGGTGTTGGGCCATGGCCCCATCCAGACAGATGTTCCGAGACTGAGGGTATTCAGAGGAAAAGTGACGCAGCAGCTGGGCGACCTCGTGGTCTTCCAGGCATTCTAGAGAAAAGTGGCCCACAACAAGCGACAAGGAAAAAGAGAAGCGTGAGGATGGCAAGATGGAAAGAAGGGTCAAAGAAAAGCAAAATAAACATGTGACGAGGCATCTGGAAATGTGTACAGCCTTAGATGGAGGATCTTTGCATTCCATGCTAAAAGAATAAAAATATTCAAAACTCATGCAACCTCTCGAGAGAACTAAACATTGTTCAGATTACTTAACTTGCCTTTTCTAATTTCTCAGTTTCATAAATTTTGGGATATAATGAAAGCAAAAACAGCAAAGCAAATCTAACCTGGAGTTGTAGCTGCCAATTAGTAAACAATGTCAATATCAGAGATACGACCTAAATATTGTACACAACAATCCACAGACTCAATTTGGTGTTTACTCATTTTCTATACATTTAGAACTGGAAAAATATGACTAAATGTATTCCATTTGTTCCTGGAGACTATAGGTGGCAGGTGAGGTGCCTCCAACATAGCTGCCCTGCCACCAGGGAAGTTTACGTCTATAAAATTAAAAGTAAGTAGCATTATTTCGCTTATTTAGTCCTAAATCAAGAGGCTATCCACTTGAAGAATGTCTTTATATGTGTTTAAAATAAAAATGTATACAGCTTATACTGGTTATAAGAAAGGTTCCCTGATCTCAAGATATCAGTGCCGGTCCCTGGCCTGGCAATGCTGTGTGTAAAGGGAGATGGCCAACTTGCTCATTTTCAAAGCCAATGCATAGACACAGAAGGGAGTTCGCTTAGGTATTTAACATTTGTAAATGAGCCAATTACCATCAAACGCACCACTGGTTATATGACCACATAAAAAGTGTTCAACCAAGGCTGAAAACAGAGCTGCTGGGAACGGGGACCAACGCTGATTCTGCGGGATTTGGGCACCTTCCTAAATACAAGTTTTTTTAGTAAGTTGTATATATTTAACACTTTAAAAGAATCTAAAGATACTGGTTTCAAGGTGACAATGCCATGAATAAAATTAAAACCAAATACATGATGTACAGCCTTTAAAGACTATTTTTTTTTTTATTTCGTGAGATAAATTACAACAATTGCTAATGAAACAATTGTTAATTAGTAGTGATGAGCGAGTATACTCGTTGCCCGGGTGATCTCAGAGTATTTGTTAGTGTTCGGAGATTTAGTTTTTGTTGATTCAGCTGCTTGATTTACAGCTATTAGCCAGCCTAAATACATGTGGGGGTTGCCTGGTTGCTAGGGAATCCCCACATGTAATCAAGCTGTCTAGTAGTCGCAAATCATCTAGCTGCGGCAAGGAAAACGAAATCTCCGAACGCTAACAAGTACTCGGAGACCACCCGAGCAATGAGTATACTCGCTCATAGTAACATAGTAACATAGTAAGGCCGAAAAAAGACATTTGTCCATCCAGTTCAGCCTATATTCCATCATAATAAATCCCCAGATCTACGTCCTTCTACAGAACCTAATAATTGTATGATACAATATTGTTCTGCTCCAGGAAGACATCCAGGCCTCTCTTGAACCCCTCGACTGAGTTCGCCATCACCACCTCCTCAGGCAAGCAATTCCAGATTCTCACTGCCCTAACAGTAAAGAATCCTCTTCTATGTTGGTGGAAAAACCTTCTCTCCTCCAGACGCAAAGAATGCCCCCTTGTGCCCGTCACCTTCCTTGGTATAAACAGATCCTCAGCGAGATATTTGTATTGTCCCCTTATATACTTATACATGGTTATTAGATCGCCCCTCAGTCGTCTTTTTTCTAGACTAAATAATCCTAATTTCGCTAATCTATCTGGGTATTGTAGTTCTCCCATCCCCTTTATTAATTTTGTTGCCC
Organism: Ranitomeya imitator; assembly: GCF_032444005.1. Classification (NCBI taxonomy): domain Eukaryota; kingdom Metazoa; phylum Chordata; class Amphibia; order Anura; family Dendrobatidae; genus Ranitomeya; species Ranitomeya imitator. Next base: position 523,452,976 of record NC_091285.1, read on the forward strand.
TCCTTTGTACTCTCTCTAGTTCCATTATATCCTTCATGAGCACCGGTGCCCAAAACTGGACACAGTACTCCATGTGCGGTCTAACTAGGGATTTGTACAGAGGCAGTATAATGCTCTCATCATGTGTATCCAGACCTCTTTTAATGCACCCCATGATCCTGTTTGCCTTGGCAGCTGCTGCCTGGCACTGGCTGCTCCAGGTAAGTTTATCATTAACTAGGATCCCCAAGTCCTTCTCCCTGTCAGATTTACCCAGTGGTTTCCCATTCAGTGTGTAATGGTGATATTGATTCCTTCTTCCCATGTGTATAACCTTACATATATCATTGTTAAACCTCATCTGCCACCTTTCAGCCCAAGTTTCCAACTTATCCAGATCCATCTGTAGCAGAATACTATCTTCTCTTGTATTAACTGCTTTACATAGTTTTGTATCATCTGCAAATATCGATATTTTACTGTGTAAACCCTCTACCAGATCATTAATGAATATGTTGAAGAGAACAGGTCCCAATACCGACCCCTGCGGAACCCCACTGGTCACAGCGACCCAGTTAGAGACTATACCATTTATAACCACCCTCTGCTTTCTATCACTAAGCCAGTTACTAACCCATTTACACACATTTTCCCCCAGACCAAGCATTCTCATTTTGTGTACCAACCTCTTGTGCGGCACGGTATCAAACGCTTTGGAAAAATCGAGATATACCACGTCCAATGACTCACCGTGGTCCAGCCTATAGCTTACCTCTTCATAAAAACTGATTAGATTGGTTTGACAGGAGCGATTTCTCATAAACCCATGCTGATATGGAGTTAAACAGTTATTCTCATTGAGATAATCCAGAATAACATCCCTCAGAAACCCTTCAAATATTTTACCAACAATAGAGGTTAGACTTACTGGCCTATAATTTCCAGGTTCACTTTTAGAGCCCTTTTTGAATATTGGCACCACATTTGCTATGCGCCAGTCCTGCGGAACAGATCCTGTCGCTATAGAGTCCCTAAAAATAAGAAATAATGGTTTATCTATTACATTACTTAGTTCCCTTAGTACTCGTGGGTGTATGCCATCCGGACCCGGAGATTTATCTATTTTAATCTTATTTAGCCGATTTCGCACCTCTTCTTGGGTTAGATTGGTGACCCTTAATATAGGGTTTTCATTGTTTCTTGGGATTTCACTTAGCATTTCATTTTCCACCGTGAATACCGTGGAGAAGAAGGTGTTTAATATGTTAGCTTTTTCCTCGTCATCTACAACCATTCTTTCCTCACTATTTTTTAAGGGGCCTACATTTTCATCACTATTAATCAGGATTACAAAATTTTGTATGAAGCATGGAGCTAAAATCCAAAGTTTAATACTGCTGCTACAACCTACTGTTTCCAGGTTAAAGTTAAAGTTAATGTTAAAATTGGTGATGTGAAAGTTTACAAAAAAGTCAATCTATTTTTTTTCACCTCTAGCATAATAAAAAAAACAGCTAAGTAATGTAATTCATCTTAGCAATGCTATTGCTCTACACAACTCAGTTACTTTTGATCAATATATTTCTTCCCTTTTATTTCACAACAAGCAAATATTTTGGAATAATGGGTCAGATTTTATTTGATAAAATTTACATTTAGCCTTTAGCATATACCTCCAATGATTCACTTAAAAACATCTTAGAATATGCACATGAGAACCCAATTCAGATGTCTATTCTAAAATAACAAAATTAGGACTTTACGCTCTGCTCTATCTTCACTCATTTTCCAGCTGCACACTTTTAATTTAAAATGGGTCAATTGTAGTCCTAAAATAAAAACACTCACTTAATTGACCCTACTGCTTCACTGTACTGTGGCCAGTGTCCCCTGACCAATGATTGGCTACAGCAGTCATGTTTTGTACAAGACATGTTCATGTCCTCAATCCAAGAGTGCAGGCTCCCACTATCAACCTCAGTGCTGACAATCTGGCCAATTATTTCAAAGAAAAAATTGAGCATAGCCGACAGGAAATTTTTTCCCAATCCCCTATTATTATGCATTGTCCTGACTCCCGCACGGCATCTAGCTCACTTGCTGTCTTTGAATCAGTCATGGAAGAAGAAATTAACAGGCTCTTTGCATCCTCTTGCCCTACTACCTGCACCAATGATCCTATTCCCGCACATCTCCTCCAGTCCCTTTCCCTGGCTGTCACCACTCACCTAACTGAAATATCTAATCTCTCTCATCTGGTATCTTTCCCTCCTCATTTAAACATGCCATCATACTTACATTACTTGAAAAAAACATCCCTCAACCAGAACGGTGCTGCTAAATACAGACCTGTCTCTAATCTTCCCTTCATCTCTAAACTTCTCGAACGCTTGGTCCACTTCCGTCTAATCCGCTATCTCTCAGATAACTCACTTCTTCACCCTTTCCAATCTGGTTTCCGCTCCTTACACTCTAATGAAACTGCCCTCATTAAAGTCTCTAATTATCTATTAACAGTTAAATCTAAAGGTACTTTCACACTAAACGACGCTGCAGCGATCCAGACAACGATCCGGATCGCTGCAGCGTCGCTGTTTGGTCGCTGGAGAGCTGTCACACAGACCGCTCTCCAGCGACCAACGATGCCGGTAACCAGGGTAAACATTGGGTTACTAAGCGCAGGGCCACGCTTAGTAACCCGATGTTTACCCTTTTACCATCCTAAAAGTAAAAAAAAAAAAAAAACGCTTCATACTTACCTTCCGCTGTCTGTCCCCGGCGCTCTGCTTCTCTGTACTGGCTGTGAGCACAGCGGCCGGAAAGCAGAGCGGTGACGTCACCGCTCTGCTTTCCGGCCACTGTGCTCACAGTGAGTGCAGGAAAGCACAGCGCCGGAGGACAGACAGCGGAAGGTAAGTATGAAGCGTTTGTTTTTTTTACTTTTAGGATGGTAACCAGGGTAAACATCGGGTTACTAAGCGCTGCCCTGCGCTTAGTAACCCGATATTTACCCTGGTTACCAGCGAAGACATCGCTGAATCGGCGTCACACACGCCGATTCAGCGATGTCAGCGGGAGAGCCAGCGACCAAATAAAGTTCTGGCCTTCTAGCCCAGACCAACGACATCACAGCAGGATCCTGATCGCTGCTGCGTGTCAAACTGAACGATATCGCTAGCCAGGACGCTGCAACGTCACGGATCGCTAGCGATATCGTTTAGTGTGAAGGTACCTTAATAGTCACTACTCCCTATTCTACTAGATCTCTCTGTAGCATTTGACACTGTGAATTACCAGCTCCTCCTCACTATGCTCCGCTCTATCGGCTTCAAGGATACTACTCTCTCCTGGATCTCCTCCTACCTCTCTGATCACTCCTTTACTAAATATTTTGCTGGCTTATCTTCCTCCCCTGCTCCCCTTACTGTCGGAGTTCTTCAAGAATCAGTCCTAGAGCCCCTCCTCTTCTCCTTATATACTGCCCTTAGTGGATAAACATCAGTAGATTTGGTTTTCAGTACCATCTATATGCTGATGATACCCAATTACATATATTTTTTTCCTGACATCACCCCTGTACTACAACAAAATACCAGTGATTGGATTGTCTTTCCGGTGTCTCTAACATGAATCTATAAAAAACTGAACATCTTGTGTGTTCTTCCTCCACTAACCTACCTATGCCTGATATTGTCATCTCCGTATGGGTTTCTACGATTATTCCCCAAAAACATGCCATCTGTCTTGGGGTCATATTTGATTCAGATGTTTCATTTACCCTCCACATCCTATCACTCGCTCATGTCATCTACATCTCAAAAACATCTCTCGAAATCGACCTTTTCTTACCTTTGACTCTACAAAAACTCTTACTGTAGCTCTTACTCATTCTCGTCTGGACTATTCCAACTCTGTCCTCTCCAATCCGTCCTGAGTAGCAGCCAGGATCATATTCCTTTCCAACCCCTACACTGATGCCTCTACCCTGTGCCAGCCATTGCACTGGTTGCTCATTCGCTACAGAGTCGAATATAAACTTATCACTTTCACCCACAAAGCTCTCCACGGTTCAGCACCACCCTACATCTCCTCTCTTGTCTCAGACTACCACCCAACAGCAGCCTTCCGTTCTGTTAACGAACTAAGGCGATTTAAAGTGATCTTTTTATGTGGTCTTTTTATTTTCATTGGAGGTATATTTTAAGTACATGGTGGAAAAATTTAGCGTAAGTAATTTTTTCATAAATCCCTTTAATGACAGGAGCCAGTTAGACATTAGCATTAGTGGGGTCCAAAATGTAGGACTACCGCCAATGTTCAGAAATAATTTTAAAAGAGATATGTATAGTCATGTCTATTGACTCTCCACTCAAGTCAACTCTCCCCTTAAATTTTAATTTGACATAAAATTAATATATGTTATTTAATAAAGCAAATAATTAATAATAGAATAAGCATACAAAAAGTTACACGTTGAAGTTTGAAATTAGTTGTTATCTCAGCAACTGAATCAGAACATTTTCTCATGAACGACTTAACACAAAAGCAAGTATGAGAATGTGATGGCAGATTAGCAGCTAATGATATTTAGTTGAAAACTGCAGGCTTTTAAGAGCTAAAGATTAAGAATTATTGTACATGACGCTACAGATAACATTGTATCACATCATATCAACATTTTTGGTCTTTCAAAAAATGACATACAGTAGCAAGGTCAAAGTACTTGGTGGAAATTAAAAGAAATACGGTACTTAAGGAGGCAAATATAAGGATAAAATAGCCTTAACCCTTTTATGAGACTTTTTTATTTTTTAAAAGCACATGTAACAGCTGTTTCCTACTTTTTGGCCTGACACCAGAATGGATCTCATTAACATTACTTGCCTTAGTATAGATAAAGTAGTGCAAAAAGGAGGGAATACAGAAACTTTCATACAAATTACTAGACCTAATTGATCATAAAATTTTCCCTAGAAGAAACCATATGACTGCAAGCAGTGGAGTTTTAAATTTTTTTCCCGAGTGAAAAAAAAAATTGTGGACGTTAAAATTTGTTTTTCAGGATCAAACAAAAACAAACACAAAACATCTATTCCTGTAATAAATCCTCACGTCTGTTATCTTTACTTGTTTAGCTCCACTCCAGTCATCCTTGTGGTTTGTTATTGCTCACCATTCTGAACTTCTTCCCAGCTCTCCCTCTAGATTACATTTTCCAAGAAGTAGAACTATCTGTCCCACTGCTCACAACAATCCATCATTAGTGCCTGCCCACTGCACTCACAAAGCACCATCTAGAAACTTGTATTTAGTCTCAAGAAGGACAAATGGCTGCATGTATAATTTCTCCTATCACTCCCACTGCTTCACCTAGTATGTGCTGACATTGGCACCACACAGGATTAGCGTACTGTAACAATGAGTCCAGCCCATCACCATGCCTTCTGGCTAAAGGTACCTTCACACATAACGATTTCGTTAACGATATCGTTGCAACGTCACGCTTTTTGTGACGTAGCAACGATCCCGCTAACGATCTTGTTATGTGTGACAGCGACCAACGATCAGGCCCCTGCTGGGAGATCGTTGGGGAATGATCAGGACCTTTTTTTGGTCGCTGATCACCCGCTGTCATCGCTGGATCGGCGTGTGTGACGCCGATCCAGCGATGTGTTCACTTGTAACCAGGGTAAATATCAGGTTACTAAGCTGTCTGTGTGACAGCTCCCCAGCGACCACACAACGACTTACCAACAATCACGTCCAGGTCGTATCGCTGGTCGTGATCGTTGGTAAGTCGTTTAGTGTAACAGTACCCTTAACACTATAAGTTGATAAGATTACTTGTTCTGTTTAGAACCTGCAATTTTACTCTCCCTACCCTCACTATCTGTGGAACTTCGCAAAGAATCAATGACCACACTACCATATGCCGTCACCATTCACAGCACAATGCAGAGCTACCGAGTTGTTCAAAGAGACACAGATAGTGAATCTCTGTGCTTTGAATGGACTGTAGCGGGAAGTAAGACGTTTCGAGTCATATCACTACATGTCACTGCTCAGGAACAGAGAAGAATTTAAACAGCAAGTAAATTATAAAGTTTCCTCATTTCTGCATTTATGCTTTAATAATTTCTGTGCCCAAAGATCCCCTTTAATATTTGTATGTGTTATAAAGGTGTTGAAGAAAGATGGTAATTTTTTACTTACAATCAAGTATATGCTATTTTAACCCCTTCATGACCCAGCCTATTTTGACCTTAAAGACCTTGCCGTTTTTTGCAATTCTGACCAGTGTCCCTTTATGAGGTAATAACTCAGGAACGCTTCAACGGATCCTAGCGGTTCTGAGATTGTTTTTTCGTGACATATTGGGCTTCATGTTAGTGGTAAATTTAGGTCAATAAATTCTGCGTTTATTTGTGATAAAAACGGAAATTTGGCGAAAATTTTGAAAATTTAGCAATTTTCACATTTTGAATTTCTATTCTGTTAAACCAGAGAGATATGTGACACAAAATAGTTAATAAATAACATTTCCCACATGTTTACTTTACATCAGCACAATTTTGGAAACAACATTTTTTTTTGTTAGGAAGTTATAAGGGTTAAAATTTGACCAGCGATTTGTCATTTTTACAACGAAATTTACAAAACCATTTTTTTTAGGGACCACCTCACATTTGAAGTCAGTTTGAGGGGTCTATATGGCTGAAAATACCCAAAAGTGACACCATTCTAAAAACTGCACCCCTCAAGGTACTCAAAACCACATTCAAGAAGTTTATTAACCCTTCAGGTGCTTCACAGCAGCAGAAGCAACATGGAAGGAAAAAATGAACATTTAACTTTTTAGTCACAAAAATTATCTTTTAGCAACAATTTTTTTATTTTCCCAATGGTAAAAGGAGAAACTGAACCACGAAAGTTGTTGTCCAATTTGTCCTGAGTACGCTGATACCTCATATGTGGGGGTAAACCACTGTTTGGGCGCACGGCAGGGCTTGGAAGGGAAGGAGCGCCATTTGACTTTTTGAATCAAAAATTGGCTCCACTCTTTAGCGGACACCATGTCACGTTTGGAAAGCCCCCGTGTGCCTAAAAATTGGAGCTCCCCCACAAGTGACCCCATTTTGGAAACTAGACATCCCAAGGAACTTATCTAGATGCATAGTGAGCACTTTGAACCCCCAGGTGCTTCACAAATTGATCCGTAAAAATGAAAAAGTACTTTTTTTTCACAAAAAAATTCTTTTAGCCTCAATTTTTTCATTTTCACATGGGCAACAGGATAAAATGGATCCTAAAATGTGTTGGGCAATTTCTCCTGAGTACACCAATACCTCACATGTGGGGGTAAACTACTGTTTGGGCACATGGTAAGGCTCGGAAGGGAAGGAGCGCCATTTGACTTTTTGAATGAAAAATTATTTCCATCGTTAGCGGACACCATGTCGCGTTTGGATAGCTCCTGTGTGCCTAAACATTGGCGCTCCCCCACAAGTGACCCCATTTTGGAAACTAGACCCCCCAAGGAACTTATTTAGATGCCTAGTGAGCACTTTAAACCCTCAGGTGCTTCACAAATTGATCTGTAAAAATGAAAAAGTACTTTTTTTTCACAAAAAAATTATTTTCGCCTCAATTTTTTCATTTTCACATGGGCAGTAGGATAAAATGGATCATAAAATTTGTTGGGCATTTTCTCCCGAGTACGCCGATACCTCATATGTGGGGGTAAACCACTGTTTGGGCACTCGGCAGGGCTCGGAAGGGAAGGCGCGCCATTTGACTTTTTGAATGGAAAATTAGCTCCAATTGTTAGCGGACACCATGTCGCGTTTGGAGAGCCCCTGTGTGCCTAAAAATTGGAGCTCCCCCACAAGTGACCCCATTTTGGAAACTAGACCCCCCAAGGAACTTATCTAGATGCATATTGAGCACTTTAAACCCCCAGGTGCTTCACAGAAGTTTATAACGCAGAGCCATGAAAATAAAAAATAATTTTTCTTTCCTCAAAAATGATTTTTTAGCCTGTAATTTCCTATTTTGCCAAGGATAATAGGAGAAATTGGACCCCAAATATTGTTGTCCAGTTTGTCCTGAGTATGCTGATACCCCATATGTGGGGGTAAACCACTGTTTGGGCGCACGGCAGGGCTCGGAAGGGATGGCACGCCATTTGGCTTTTTAAATGGAAAATTAGCTCCAATCATTAGCGGACACCATGTCACGTTTGGAGAGCCCCTGTGTGCCTAAACATTGGAGATCCCCCAGAAATGACACCATTTTGGAAACTAGACCCCCAAAGGAACTAATCTAGATGTGTGGTGAGGACTTTGAACCCCCAAGTGCTTCACAGAAGTTTATAACGCAGAGCCATGAAAATAAAAAAAAAAAATTATTTTCTCAAAAATGATCTTTTAGCCTGCAATTTTTTATTTTCCCAAGGGTAACAGGAGAAATTTGACCCCAAAAGTTGTTGTCCAGTTTCTCCCGAGTACGCTGATACCCCATATGTGGGGGTAAATCACTGTTTGGGCACATGCCTGGGCTCGGAAGTGAAGTAGTGACGTTTTGAAATGCAGACTTTGATGGAATGCTCTGTGGGCGTCACGTTGCGTTTGCAGAGCCCCTGATGTGGCTTAACAGTAGAAACCCCCCACAAGTGACCCCATTTTGGAAACTAGACCCCCAAAGGAACTTATCTAGATGTGTGGTGAGCACTTTGAACCCCCAAGTGCTTCATAGAAGTTTATAATGCAGAGCCGTGAAAATAATAAATACGTTTTCTTTCCTCAAAAATAATTATTTAGCCCAGAATTTTTTATTTTCCAAAGGGTTACAGAAGAAATTGGACCCCAAAAGTTGTTGTCCAGTTTCTCCTGAGTACGCTGATACCCCATATGAGGGGGTAAACCACTGTTTGGGCACATGCCGAGGCTCGGAAGTGAAGTAGTGACGTTTTGAAATGCAGACTTTGATGGAATGCTCTGTGGGCGTCACGTTGCGTTTGCAGAGCCCCTGATGTGGCTTAACAGTAGAAACCCCCCACAAGTGACCCCATTTTGGAAACTAGACCCCGAAAGGAACTTATCTAGATGTGTGGTGAGCACTTTGAACCCCCAAGCGCTTCATAGAAGTTTATAATGCAGAGCCGTGAAAATAATAAATACGTTTTCTTTCCTCAAAAATAATTATTTAGCCCAGAATTTTTTATTTTCCCAAGGGTTACAGGAGAAATTGGACCCCAAAAGTTGTTGTCCAGTTTCTCCTGAATACGCTGATACCCCATGAGTGGGGGTAAACCACTGTTTGGGCACACGTCGGGGCTCAGAAGAGAAGTAGTGACTTTTGAAATGCAGACTTTGATGAAATGGTCTACGGGTGTCACGTTGCGTTTGCAGAGCCCCTGGTGTGCCTAAACAGTAGAAACCCCCACAAGTGACCCCATTTTAGAAACTAGACCCCCCAAGGAACTTATCTAGATATGTGGTGAGCACTTTGAACCCCCAAGTGCTTCACAGACGTTTACAACGCAGAGCCGTGAAAATAAAAAATCATTTTTCTTTCCTCAAAAATTATGTTTTAGCAAGCATTTTTTTAGATTCACAAGGGTAACAGGAGAAATTGGACCCCAGTAATTGTTGCGCAGTTTGTCCTGAGTATGCTGGTACCCCATATGTGGGGGTAAACCACTGTTTGGGCACACTTCAGGGCTCGGAAGTGAGGGAGCACCATTTGACTTTTTGAATACGAGATTGGCTGGAATCAATGGTGGCGCCATGTTGCGTTTGGAGACCCCTGATGTGCCTAAACAGTGGTAACCCCTCAATTCTACCTCCAACACTAACCCCCCCACACCCCTAACTCTAATCCCAACTGTAGCCATAACCCTAATCACAACCCTAACCGCAACACACCCCTAACCACAACCCTAACCCCAACACACCCCTAACCACAACCCTAATTCCAACCCTAACCCTAAGGCTATGTGCCCACGTTGCGGATTCGTGTGAGATATTTCCGCATCATTTTTGAAAAATCCGCGGGTAAAAGGCACTGCGTTTTACCTGCGGATTTTCCGCGGATTTCCAGTGTTTTTTGTGCGGATTTCACCTGCGGATTCCTATTGAGGAACAGGTGTAAAACGCTGCGGAATCCGCACAAAGAATTGACATGCTGCGGAAAATACAACGCAGCGTTTCCGCGCGGTATTTTCCGCACCATGGGCACAGCGAATTTGGTTTTTCATATGTTTACATGGTACTGTAAACCTGATGGAACACTGCTGCGAATCCGCAGCCAAATCCGCACCGTGTGCACATAGCCTAATTCTAAAGGTATGTGCACACGCTGCGGAAAACGCTGCGGATCCGCAGCAGTTTCCCATGAGTTTACAGTTCAATGTAAACCTATGGGAAACAAAAATCGCTGTACACATGCTGCGGAAAAACTGCACGGAAACGCAGCGGTTTACATTCCGCAGCATGTCACTTCTTTTGTGCGGATTCCGCAGCGGTTTTACAACTGCTCCAATAGAAAATCGCAGTTGTAAAACCGCAGTGAAATGCGCAGAAAAAAACGCGGTAAATCCGCCATAAATCCGCAGCGGTTTAGCACTGCGGATTTATCAAATCCGCAGCGGAAAAATCCGCAGAGGACCAGAATACGTGTGCACATACCGAAACCCTAACCCTAGCCCTAACCCTAACACTACCCCTAGCCCTAACCCTAGCCCTAACCCTACCCCTAACCCTACCCCTAACCCTATTCTAACATTAGTGAAAAAAAAAATTTTCTTTATTTTTTTATTGTCCCTACCTATGGGGGTGACAAAGGGGGGGGGTCATTTATTATTTTTTTTATTTTGATCACTGAGATATAATCTATCTCAGTGATCAAAATGCACTTTGGAACGAATCTGCCGGCAGGCAGATTCGGCGGGCGCACTGCACATGCGCCCGCCATTTTGGAAGATGGCGGCGCCCAGGGAGAAGACGGACGGGACCCCGGCTGGATCGGTAAGTATGATGGGGTGGGGGGGGACCACGGGGGGGGGGGGATCGGAGCACGGGGGGGGATCGGAGCACGGGGGGGGGGGGGGAATCGGAGCGCGGGAGGAGTGGAACGGAGCACGGGGGGCTGGAATGGAGCACGGGGGGGCTGGAATGGAGCACGGGGGATGGAACGGAGCACCGGGGGGGGGGTGGATCGGAGTGCAGGGGGGGTGATTGGAGCACGGGGGGGTGATTGGAGCACGGGGGGAGCGGACAAGAGCACGGGGGGGAGCGGAGCACTGGACGGAGGGGAGCCGGAGCAGTGTACCGGCCAGATCGGGGGGCTGCGGGGGCGATCGGTGGGGTGGGGGCACATTAGTATTTCCAGCCATGGCCGATGATATTTCAGCATCGGCCATGGCTGGATTGTAATATTTCACCCGTTATAATATGTGAAATATTACAAATCGCTCTGATTGGCAGTTTCACTTTCAACAGCCAATCAGAGCGATCGTAGCCACGAGGGGGTGAAGCCACCCCCCCTGGGCTAAACTACCACTCCCCCTGTCCCTGCAGATCGGGTGAAATGGGAGTTAACCCTTTCACCCGGCCTGCAGGGACGCGATCTTTCCATGACGCCGCATAGGCGTCATGGGTCGGATTGGCACCGACTTTCATGACGCCTACGTGGCGTCATGGGTCGGGAAGGGGTTAAAATACTAATCATTCCATAATATGATACATGGAATTCCAAAAGCCCACACTTATTTCTGCCTATTGTGTAACTGTCGTTTCAGAACATACAGCAGAATGTCTGTTTGCCTCTACCTCCCTTCTCCTTTTCCTTCCCCTATCCATACAGTTTTATTATGAGCATTAACTGTGATCCCCTTTCTCAAAAACGTGAAAATCTATGTTCACTGAAAATGCAGATTTCTTTAAGATGGAATTCGTCGGCAGGTTTTGCAATGTAATCTGACTGCAGCTTAAGGTAGGTACAGATACCCTGATTCCAGGGATGTATCATTTAGTTTATGGGCTGCAGGAATTTTGATATAATCAGGCCATGTTCACACAGTGCGTTTTTTACCGCGGAAACGCAGCGTTTTTGCCGCTGCGGTTCCGCAGCTGTTTTCCATGCAGGGTACAGTACAATGTACCCTATGGAAAACAGGACCCACTGTGCACATGATCCTGAATTAAAAAAAAAAAAACCGCACTGATTAGCTGCGGTAAAAAAGAAGTACCATGTCACTTCTTTTTGTAAAACAGCAGCGGTTCTGCACCCATTGACCTCCATTGTGAGGTGAAAGCCGCAGTAAAACCCGCAGATGAAAAAAATATCTGCGGGTTTTACTGCGGTTTGTGGTGCAGAACCGCTGCAGTGTGGCTGCCCCCCCCGTGCCCCAATCCCACCCCCCCATGCTCCGATGCCACCCCCGTGCTCCGACGCCCCCCCCCCCGTGCCCCCATCTCCCCCCCTTATACTTACCCGGTCCCGTTGTCCGTCCGGCCGTCTTCTCCCTGGGTGCCGCCATCTTGCAAAATGGCGGGCGCATGCGCAGTCCGAATCTGCCGGCCGGCAGATTCGTTCCAAAGTGCATTTTGATCACTGAGATATAACCTATCTCAGTGATCAAAATAAAAAAAAATAGTAAATGACCCCCCCCCCCCCCCCCTTTGTCACCCCCATAGGTAGGGACAATAAAAAAATAAAGAATTTTTTTTTTTTCCCACTAGGGTTAGAATAGGGTTAGGGTTAGGGGTAGGGTTAGGGGTAGGGTTAGAGTATTTTCAGCCATTTTAACCCTAAAAAACTTCCTAGAAAACTGCATCAAAAAACGCATCAAAAAAGCACCAAAAAAAGGACCTGCGTTTTCTGCCAAGAGCTGCGGTTTCAGTCCTGAAAAAAAAGGATGGAAATCAGGAACGTGTGAACATACCCTCACAGTTTTCTCTGTGCAGATTGAGCAGAACTCAGTTGTTGAGCTGTGCATAACCCTCCCCACACCACAGCTTCCTGAGTACATTCTACAGTGACAGAGCTGCAAATCATTGGTTTGGGCGTGGCTGGACTATGAGGTACAAGTCCAGTTGTCCTATAGTGATAATCACATGCTGATAAAATACTGATCGTATTTAACCACTTCAAGACCTTGCCCTGTTCCGTTTTTGCGTTTTCGTTTTCCACTCCCCTCCTTCCCAGAGCCATAACTTTTTTATTTTTCCGTCAATATGGCCATGTGAGGGCTTGTTTTTTGAGGGACAACTTGCACTTTTCAACGACATCATTGGTTTTAGCATGTCGTGTACTAGAACAGAGGTCCCCAACTCCAGTCCTCAAGGCCCACCAACAGGTCATGTTTTCAAGATTTCCTTTGCATTGCACAGGTGATGCAATTATTACCTGGGCAAGACTAAGGAAATCCTGAAAACATGACCTGTTGGTGGGCCTTGAGGACTGGAGTTGGGGACCTCTGTACTAGAAAACGAGAAAAAAATTCCAAGTGCGGTGAAATTGCAAAAAAAGTGCAGTCCCACACTGGTTTTTTGTTTGGCTTTCTTGCTAGGTTCACTAAATGCTAAAACTGACCTGCCATTTTGATTCTCCAGGTCATTACGAGTTCATCGACACCACACATGTCTTGGTTACGTTTTATCTAGGTGGTAAAAAAAAATTCCAAACTTTGCTTAAAAAAAAAAAAAATTGCGCAATTTTCCTATATTATATATATATATATATATATATATATATATATATATATATATATATATAGCATCAATATGCAGCATCAATAGTAAAAAGATCTAATGTTAAAAATAATAAAAATAATAAAAAATCATTATATACTCACCCTCCTTTGGCCCCCCCGGACCCAGCCGAGGCCTTTTCCGCTCCTCGCAACGCTTGGGTGACCGGTCCATGCATTGCGGTCTCACGAGATGATGACGTAGCGGTCTAGCGAGACCGCTACATCATCATCTCGCGAGACCGCAATGCACTCTTGGGAACGGAGCGTCGCGAGGAGCATCGGTAAACGCCTCGGCTGGATCCGGAAGGTCAACAGAGGGTGAGTATATAACTATTTTTTATTTTAATTCTTTTTTTTTTTTTAACAGGGCTATGGTGCCCACATTGCTATATACTACGTGTGCTGTGTTATATACTGCGTGGGCTGTGCTATATACTACATCTCTGTGCTATACACTATGTGGGCTGTGCTATATACTACGTGGCTGTGGTATATATTTCGTGGCTGGGCAATATACTGCATCGCTGTATTCTATACTACGTGGCCTGTGTTATATACTGCATGGGCAGTGTTATATACTACGTGTCTGTGCTATATACTACGTGTCTATGCTATATACTACGTGGCTGGGCAATATACTATGCGTCTGTGCTATATACTACGTGGCTGGGCAATATACTACGTGGCTGGGCAAAATATTACACCACTGTGCTCTATACTACGTGGGCTGTGTTATATACTACATCTCTGTGCTATATACTACGTGGCTGTGCAATATATTATGTGGCTGTGCAATATATTACGTGGCTGGGCAATATACTACGTGTCTGTGCTATATACTACGTGGCTGTCTGTGTTACGTGGGCTGTGCTATATACTATGTGGCTGCTATATACATACATACATATTCTAGAATACCCGATGCGTTAGAATCAGGCCACCATCTAGTAGCAGTAGCTGATGAAAATTGTAAAAATCAAAGCTACTTATTCATACTAAAAAAGCAGATTTTTGCTCGAATTTTTCTTTAACTCTAATTGTTCCTAATAACAAATTTATAAGGAAAAAACAAAATGATTATTTCACAAAATGAAATAAGAACGTAAAAAGATAAAGTAGAACGAGAATAAAAAATAAAACCTGGAAAAATTAAAGATTACAATTAATATAAACTGAAATGAAGCCTTGGAAATAAAAATAGCCTTAACGAAAGAGGAGGGAAGGATTATGTATTAGAAAGAACTTATTTTATTTTTTTTATATTTCACTAAAAAGATTAGAATATATTCTGTTTTAGAAAATATACCATGTTTATTTTAGAATATTGCATTACATCTGGATGTCATTATCATATTATTCTAAAATATATTGATAAAAAATTATAAAATAATCTAACAACTAATCGAACGAGAAGTTATTAATAAAGTGATTGTCCAGCTTCATTAAAAATGTGGGCAAGCGTCTGATTTTGCTTTAACATAACACTATAAGCAGTACTTACCTACCAAAGCTCTGTTGCTCCACCGCTTCACCGCTCCAAGATTGCATTTGTTTGTTGAGAATGACTTTGGCAGGCAACGATAAGGTATGTTCACACAGGGCGTTTTTGCTGCTTTTTTTATGCTAATTTTCAGGTGCTTTTTACAGTACCAGCAAAACCTATAAGATTTCAGAAATCTCATGCACACACATTGGTTTTTGTGTGATCAGTATTTTGTGCTTTGCTGCGTTTTTTGGACATAGAGCATGTCACTATCAGCGTTTTAGCTGCGTTTTTTTCACCCATTGACTTGAATGGGTGTTGAAAAAAAACGCAGCAAAAACGCAGGTATCATTATTTTCTGCGTTTTTGCTGCTGAAAATGCAAGGACATTAGCACGGACAAAGAGAAAAAAAAAAGCACCAAATACGCAACAAAAACGCAGCTTCTTTCCTGCCAAGATCAGGTTTTGCTGCAGAAAAAAAGCAGCAAAAACGCCTTGTGTGAACTTACCCTAAATCAAAAGCCACCGTGTCCACATCTTATATGAAACCAAACAATGCAAATTTGTAAATATAAAGGTCTAGATTCATCAAGACTGGCATTGTTCAATCAGGTGTGTTTTAAAATTGTCGGGAGCTTTGACATAGATCTTATTCCAGTCACAGACTGGAGTAAGATTTGTGGCCTAGGGTACACCACAGTTTGTCATGAATAACACGCTGAATGAAAATACCAAAGGTTGAAAAATGTTTGTGCAGCTTTGATTTACAGAAACATTTTGCAACATTTGGAAGTGTTAATCCAGATTTCTGGAGTACACAGTTTGATGATTTGGGTTGTTCATTTCAGCTGCAAACTATAGGAATATGTAGAGTTTGTCTCATAAACAGACATTTGGGACATATGGATGTAAATGAAGGACTTTCTGCTACACAGCAAAGGTAGCAAGATGGTCACGAAGAGACTTCTAGTACAGCTTTCTTCATTCCCCCATAGGGGTTTCTAAAGCCACAAGAGCTGATTGCTGGCACACAAGTGACCTAGAAAAATAGTCTTCATTAAGAGACAAACCAAGAAATAAAATGCGTAAAGGGAGCCTGTTACCAGGCTTGTCTGATATGAGTTACGGCCACCGCCTTTCAGGCCTGATATACAGCATTCTATAATGCTGTATATCTGGCCCCAACCCGGCCTGCAAGAGAAGAAAAAATACCTTTTATTATACTCACCTGCGGGGCGGTCCTGTCCCATGGGTGGCAAAGGTCTTGGTCCGGCGCCTCACTTCTTGCCTTGTGTGGATGACGTGCCCCTACGTCATCCACACAGTCCCCCAGCATCACGCTCCTGCGCAGGCATATTTCTCTGCCTTGACGAGGGCAAAGCAAAGTACTGCAGTGCGCAGGGAAAGGTCAGAGAGGCCCGGCGTCTACGCACTGCAGTACTTTACTCTGCCTTAGTCAGGGCAAAGAAGTACGCCTGAGCAAGAGCGCAATGCTGGGGAGACTCTGTGGATGACGTAGGACATGTCATCTACACGAAGCAAGAAAGAGGACGGCATTGGAAGAAGGAGGAAGTCGCCGGACCAAGAAGAGTGACACTCCTCGGACCAGACCGCCCTGCAGCTGTGTATAATAAAAAGCTGTTTTTCTTATTTTTCAGGTCGGGTTGGGGGCAGATATAAGTTTTCATAAACCGTATTTGGAGATACTGTAAGCCAGTACTGCACGTCAAAGCAACTAGGTGGTCTCAAAAATGACTCCCTGGGAGTAGTAGTTGGTAAATGTGCTACATGTTTGAACTAGATTCTATAGGATTTTGAAGTATACCAAATTTTCCACAGGTAAAAATCTACAAATTTGCTCTTCTCCTGCACTATGAAAACGAGAATACTTGACTGCATCACGCATTGCCCAAGAGACACTTCCTAATGGAAGTCTTTGATTAGAACAATTCCTCCAAATATTTAAAATAAAGTTGTAACCCCTTCTTTACATGACTATTTTCCATTTTTTCCTATTCCCAGAGCCATAATTTTATTATTTTTCCATTGCCTCTTATTGCAGTGGCCAAAAAAAAAAAAAAAGAATTCTGGTGTTTAGATTTTTTTCTCATTACACAGTTTACCAATCAGGTCAGATTGGACTTTTACAGATGTAATACTAACATATATGTGTATTTTTCTTTCTTTTGATAGAGAAAAAGAGTGTGGTTTCCAAATTTATATATTTTTTATATTATGAAACACTATTTTTATTAGTCTCTTTAGGAGACCTGAACCTACTATCATCTGTGCTATATGCAGCAATACCACAGTATTGCGGTATACAGAAAAAAACAAGGTTTCCTATAACACTAACCAGGAGCTGGCATTCATAGTAGTACAATCAAAACGTTTCCAGGGGTCTTCAGAAGACCGGTGGCCGTTATGGAAACCCTTTTGTGCACCGCAATTGTGTCAGGGGTTGTGTTGGAGGCATACAATGATGCACTGTAAATGCTGCTGTCATATAACAAGGGAACAGACATGGGTGGAGCTCAACTCCATGCGTGGCTGTTACAGGCAAGTGATGGCTGAATATCACAGCCATCATCTGACAGGAAAGTTGCAGGCTCAGGAATTGAGCCTGCATCAAAGTTTGGGATCATATCATGTAACATGTGTCTTTAAGGGGTCAAACAATTAATTTTTTGTTTGCAAAATCTTGTAGTGCAAAAGTGCTTTCCTAAAATTTGCCAAAACTAGTCCTTTATTTTCACAGAAAAGCCATAGATAAGCATGTAATGATTTTTTTTTCATGATAGGCAGAATAGGCTTTCATACATTTTTTTTATTTGTTTATTGTTTTAATACTGTGGAATTGTGATCTTAAAATACGGCGCAGTATATAGATATATAATCTCTGGAATATAGAAGAAACCAGCAAACAAATCAAAGTATTGTTCTGAATGTTGTGTTTCCATTATCCTGAACTATATTTGAGAATTATTAGTTTAAAAAAAAAAAACAGAAACATCTTGCTACTGGATAAAGTTGGTAGATGAGCATGAAGCATTATGATATGACATAAAAGACGAAACTAATGTACTTGAAGAAAAATGATGGAAAAAAAAGGGAGGAAGAGTCCACATCACAATATCAACACGAACAAGACTTGTTGGATGGCAAACGGACAGAAAAAGAAAAAAAAAAGCGGAAAAATAAAAATGGGGTTAATAGTGTGAGTCAACACTTCAAATCAAGGAAGCAAACGTACCATTAGTCGGATGCTTTGCAAACGACACAGAAAATCGTTTTACAGCTGGCATAGACAACAGTTCTGAGGAAAAAAAAAAAACAAGTATCGGCATTAACATTCTGATCTTGGGCACCAAGACAGGCACGTTCACACACCAAAAGGATCCTGGGACAACATACTGCAAGCACAGCTTCTGTTAAAGGCCAAACTGCATCCATTTGCCTTGGCATGCTTATTAGAAGCCACATGCAATAGGAAAGCAAAGGGTAAGTTTATGTGGCTAGGTCATGCTCAAAAAAGTTGCCGCGTGCCATAAGAGAATGCACCAAGTATATTCAATTATACCGGAGAAGAGGAGCAGGACTGAGGACCAGTTAAATAGGATAAGGTTTCACTTTCGACTTTAGAACAATAGTACATATTATTGAAAATTGTAGAAAGCAGATAATCCAGTTAGGGGCATCATAGTATCCACCACAAAGAGATGCCGATTTACCGGGGTGTGTCGGATTGCTCAAAAAAGCTATTTTTGCCACAAAGAGTGCTAGTTCATTTGGGTAAGGTTTTGCCAGAGAATCCATTTCCGCTTGCGGTCTTTCCGTTTAGCAGGATGCCAAGACTGGTTGTTTTAGGATACCTTTTATGACGCACAATATCCATTAGAACTCTGGAATGGCATGCCATGTTTGCCAACCTCACAAGATCCAAGAATTATGGTTGGACCATGTTCCTCAAATACTGACTTTCTTACCTGAGCTCATTTTCCTGTAGGCAAATAGTCTGGTTATTGGTTCACAACTGGGAATGATTTAACATGTTACATGACGATTTCTTGTAGTTTTAGATTTGGCTTCACGCTATACGGGTTAACAATAGTTGCAGATTACAACTGTTACTATTACCTTCACAGTATACTTGTCTTATTGGCCAAAATGCCCAACCTAGCTTTCTACCAATGTCCTGGTTATGACTGCAACTGGTTTTTGCAACAGGAAATTTCCATTCCAATTTTCAAACCAGCGATTTTGCACATAAAAAGCAGAGAATTAACCCCAAAGGATAGCAATTAGTCTAAGTTTTTCTCTCCACAGCAGTTCAAGCCACAAACCCACAAAAGAGATCAAAGTGCCAGTTTAGAACTTCTGCCGGCGGGTTGTCTACGAAACATGATATGTTAGACTACATATTTGAAGACAGCCTTAAAGGTCTGATACTTTTGTGAACATACAGAAGTATGCCTTGTTACACATCACTTTATACTGACGGGAATGTATGCTTATATTCTTCTGTATCTCCCGGATAAATTTACATTTTCTGTTTTAGATATAGGATTAATGAAAAAAAAGTTTATTTCTAGTGATGAGAGAACATGCTCGAATAAGGTGTTATGCGTGACTCTCGTGTGCTAACCGAGTGCCTTCGGTGTGCTTGAAAAATATGTTCGAGCCCCCGCGGCTGTTTGTTAGGCAATTCCTGCGTGTGTGAACAGCCACGAGACATGCAGTCGCGGGAGCTCAAACATATTTTTCGAGCATGCTGAAGATACCCTGTTAGCACCTTTTCTGAAAACATTCGCTCATCACTATTTATTTCATTACTTCTTTATATCGATTTTAATTAGAAAGCGCCCAGCAATTTTCAAGCATGGTAAGCATTTATCAACCTCCGTGTACACCTTAATGTATACACATAACTATCTAAGATTGCATCTAATATTTCTAGGAGCCAAATGTATGACAAACGCTGTAAAGTGACTGTGAAATGCAGACTAGAGAGGTCAAAAATGCACTGGATGGTAGCCTACATACATACTGAATCTTATACTTACAAATTGTGGGAATGATTCAATGTATATACTGACATCTAAGGTAAGATCAGCAAAGAAACCAGCTATTCTTTCATGACGAAAACTCTACAGTGCAACTAGATTATTGAAAATGGGAATTCATTTTAACCGGAACATTAAAGGGAACCTGTCACCCCCAAAATCCATGGTGAGGTAAGCTCACCGTCATCAGGGGCTTATCTACAGCATTCTGTAATGCTGTAGATAAGCCGCTGATGTTTCCTGAAAGAGGAGAAAAAGAGGTTAGATTATACTCACCCAGGGGCGGTCCCACTGCCACTGCGGTCTGGTCAAATGGGTGTTTCAGGTCCGCTCCGGCGCCTCCCATCTTCATTCTATGACGTCCTCTTCTGGTCTTCACGCCGGGGCTCCGGCGCAGGTGTACTTTGCCTGCCCTGTTGAGGGCAGAGGAAAGTACTGCAGTGCGCAGGCGCAGGAAAGGTCAGAGAGGCCCGGCGCCTGCGCACTGCAGTACTTTGCTCTGCCCTCAACAGGGCAGACAAAGAACGCCTGCGCCAGAGCCGCGGCGTGAAGACCAGAAGAGGACGTCATGGAATGAAGATGGGAGGCGCTGTTCCGGACCTGAGACACCCATTTGACCGGACCGCAGCGGGACCGCCCCTGGGTGGGTATAATCTGACGTCTTTTTCTCCTCTTTGAAGTAACATCGGCGGCTTACCTCACCATCGATTTTGGGGGTGACAGGTTCCCTTTAACATTAGTGAATGTGGACAAAAAAAAAAAGGTTTATCTTGGGAGTAGAAACAATGTATCATCCAATCTGTATTCTCCTTATATGACTTCAACAATATGTGATATGACAAAAGTGTTACCATACTGCAGATCTACAAATGTACCCAGCCTCTTCACATGGTAAGAACGTTTCAGACTTGGAGTGATCAGAAGTAAGTTGGTGAGGAATGTTAAGGTTTTGGAAAGTGACCCATACCATGGAGATTAACAAAACCTCTAATTTATGCCAATCAGAGTCTGTCCCCAAAATATAAGAACCTTGCAGATTTACAGATGAATGTGTTTTTGATCCTTTGTTACTTGACTCACTGCTTTTTCATTAGAAGTCTAGCGAGGTTCTGAGCATACATCTAGATATGCAACCCCATGATATTCAGTGCAGGAAACAAATTGGAAGCCCGCACAGTCAGGGAGCGGATGGCAGAGAGTCACAAAGCATTTATCCTCTGCACAGGAGAATGAGAGTATATTTTATGCAACTCCATGGTGCAAGCTATTAAATTGTTTGTATAGCCTTGACATGAGCGGTAATAGAAATTCTCCAACAATCTATACAACACAAAACATAATAGAAAGGACACATTTATCCCCAGTCTGCTGTAACTAACACTAAACATGATCAAGTATAAAGGTAAATATTCAGTATATTTTTTGCACCCTTCCTTTTTGGGGGGCCATCAGGATATGCAGTTCACCGCTGAAGATAATGATTTTCTAGTGTTCACAACAGAGGCTGCAGCACAGAAGACCCACATGCATCTCAGTTTTAACTTGAAGCATGGATACTTAGTATTGGAATGTGGGGTACTTTAATGAGTTTTCCTGGTTTCAGAAAAAAAACTGTCCGTGTTTGTTAAAAAAAAAGAAAAGAAAAAAAAGGTAATTTACTCATCCTCCCCAGGTCCGACACAGAGTCTCTGCCACTGTTCCAGTGTCTGCAGCGCTGACACCAATGTTGACAATATCGCAGCCAATTGCTGAGCAGCTCTGCCGAAGTAGGTGGCACGAATAGCACAAAGAAGCTCAGATCACTGATTGGCTGCAGACAATAACAAACACCGGGAGCAGAGAAGACTTAGCACTGGACCAAGGGAGGGTGATTAACACTCAAATTGTTTTCTCAAAACACATGAGATCCGGGGTTTTCTGAAAACAGACCCCTCCATCCTTTAACCCCTAAGTGACAGAGCCAATTTGTTACTCAATGACCGAGACAATTTTTACAATTCTGACCACTGTCACTTTATGAGGTTATAACTCTGGAACGCTTTAACGGATCCCGCTGATTCTGAGATTGTTTTTTCGTGACATATTGTACTTCATGTTAGTGGTAACATTTCTTCGATATTACTTGCGATTATTTATGAAAAAAACGGAAATATGGCGAAAATTTTTAAAATTTTGCAATTTTCAAACTTTGTATTTTTATGCCCTTAAATCAGAGAGATATGTCACGAAAAATAGTTAATAAATAACATTTCCCACATGTCTACTTTACATCAGCACAATTTTGGAATTTGCAATTTTGGAAACAAAATTTTTGTTTTGTTAGGGAGTTATAAGGGTTAAAATTTGACCAGCAATTTCTCATTTTTACAACACCATTTTTTTTAGGGACCACATCACATTTGAAGTCATTAAGTCTATATGATAGAAAATACCCAAGTGTGACACCATTCTAAAAACTGCACCCCTCAAGGTGCTCAAAACCACATTCAAGAAGTTTATTAACCCTTCACGTGCTTCACAGTAACTGAAACAATGTGGAAGGAAAAAATGAACATTTAACTTTTTTTTGCAAACATTTTACTTAAGAACCATTTTTTTTTATTTTCACAAGTGTAAAAACAGAAATTTAACCATAAATTTTGTTGTGCAATTTCTCCTGAATACGCCGATACCCTATATGAGGGGGTAAACCACTGTTTGGGCGCACCGCAGAGCTTGGAGTGAAGGAGCGTCGTTTTACTTTTTCAATGTAGAATTGGCTGGAATTGAGATTGGATGCCATGTCACGTTTGGAGAGCCCCTGATGTGCCTAAACAGTGGCAACCCCCCACAAGTGACACCATTTTGGAAACTAGACCCCATAAGGAACTTATCTAGATGTGTGGTGAGCACTTTGAACCCCCAAGTGCTTCACTGAAGTTTATAACGTAGAGCCGTGAAAATAAAAAATCGCATTTGTTTACACAAAAATGATCTTTTCGCCCACAAATTCTTATTTTCACAAGGGTAACAGGAGAAATTAGACCACAAAAGTTGTTGTGCGATTTCTCCTGAATACGTCGATACCCCATATGTGAGGGTAAACCACTGTTTGGGCGCACTGCAGAGCTTGGAAGAGAAGGAGTGCAGTTTTACTTTTTCAATGTAGAATTGGCTGGAATTGAGATCGGACGCCGTGTTGCGTTTGGAGAGCCCCTGATGCGCACAAACAGTAGAAACCCCCCACAAGTGACCCCATTTTGGAAACTAGACCCCCCAAATAAAAAAATCACATTTTTTTTCTACAAAAATGATCTTTTTGCCCCCAAATTTTTATTTTCACAAGGGTAACAAGAGAAATTGGACCCCCAAAGTTGTTGTCCAATTTGTCCTGAGTATGCTGGTACCCCATATGTGGGGATAAACCACTGTTTGGGCGCACGGCAGAGCTCGGAAGGGAAGGAGCGCCGTTTTGGAATGCAGACTTTGATAGAATGGTCTGCGGGCGTTATGTTGCGTTTACAGAGCCCCTGATGTACCTAAACAGTAGAAACCCCCCACAAGTGACCCCATTTTGGAAACTAGACCCTCCAAATAACTTATCTAGATGTGTGGTGAGAACTTTGAATGCCCAAGTGCTTCACAGAAGTTTAGAATGCAGAGTCGTGAAAATAAAAAAAAAATTTTTTCCACAAAATATTTTTAGCCCCCAAGTTTTTATTTTCACAAGGGTAACAGGAGAAATTGGACCCCAAAATTTGTTGTCCAATTTATCCCGAGTACGCTGATGCCCCATATGTGTGTGTAAACCACTGTTTAGGCGCACGGCAGAGCTCAGAAGGGAGGGAGCACCATTTGACTTTTTGAG
Source organism: Ranitomeya imitator (assembly GCF_032444005.1). Classification (NCBI taxonomy): domain Eukaryota; kingdom Metazoa; phylum Chordata; class Amphibia; order Anura; family Dendrobatidae; genus Ranitomeya; species Ranitomeya imitator. The sequence continues at coordinate 523,477,105 of NC_091285.1, forward strand.
CGCAAAATTGGCTCTCGTGTTTGGAGACCCCCTGATGTACCTAAACAGTGGAAACCCCCAAGTTCTAACTCCAACCCAAACCCCAACACACCCCTAACCCTAATCCCAACCCGATCCATAATCCTAATCACAACCCTAACGATAATCACAACCCTAACCCCAAAACCACCCTAATCTCAACCTTAACCATAACCCAAATCAAAACCCTAAATCCAACACACCCCTAATCCTAATATCAACTCTAACCTCAAACCTAACCCTAATCCCAATACACCCCTAACCCTAATACCAACCCTAATCAAAAACCTAACCCTAATCCCAAACGTAACCCTAATGCCAACTCTAACCTAATACCAACCCTAATTTAAACCCTAACCCTAATCCCAACTCTAACACTAACTTTAGCCGCAACCCTAGTCCTAACTTTAGCCCCAACCCTAACCCTAACTTTAGCCCCAACCTTAACCCTAGCCCTAACTTTAGCCCCAAACCTAACTTTAGCCCTAACCTTAAATTTAGCCCCAACCCTAACCCTAGCCCTAACTTTAGCTCCAACCTAAACCTAAGGCTACTTTCACACTTGCGTCGTGTGGCATCCGTCGCAATCCGTCGTTTTGGACAAAAAACAGATCCTGGAAATGTGCCTGAAGGATGCCTTTTTTGCCCATAGACTTGTATTGCCATCGGATGGCCACACGTCGCGTCCGTCGTGCACTGGATCTGTTGTGTTTTGGCGGACCGTCGTCACAAAAAAAAGTTCAATGTAACCTTTTTTTTGTACGTTGCGTCCGCCATTTCCGACCGCGCATGCGTGGCCGTAACTCTGCCCCCTCCTCCCCAGAACATAGACTGGGCAGCGAATGAGTTAAAAAACTGCATCTGCTGCCCACGTTGTGCACAATTTTCACAACGTGCATCGGTACGTCGGGCCGACGCATTGCGACGGCCCCGTACTGACGCAAGTGTCAAAGAAGCCTAACCCTAAATTTAGCCCCAACCCTAACCCTAAATTTAGCCCCAACTCCTCTAGCTGCCGGCTCGGCAGATCATGGCGGGCGCACTGCGTATGCGCCCGCCATTTCCTTTCCCGATGAAGAAGCCGGCGGGCAGGAAGGTACGCAGGAGGATCCAGGGACACCGGTAAGTATAACAGGGTCCCTGAATCCCCCTATTTCTCTGTCCTCTGATGTGCGATCACATCAGAGGGCAGAGAATGACAGATCGCTTTTTTTTGCGACCGCCGGTAAACAGTTAATTACCGGCGATCACAAAACAGGGGTCGGGAAAAACCGACCCCGATCATGTTCTTTGGAGTCTCAGCTACCCCTGGCAGCCGAGACCCCAAAGATCTTCCGGGTGCCGGCCGGCGCACTGCGCATGCGCCCGCCATTTTTTTGCCGGAAAAAGATGGTGGCGCCCATCGGGAGCCACGAGGAGCACCGGGGGAGACAGGTGAGTATCGGGGGGCTATCGGGGACCCCATTTCTCTGTCATCTGATGTGCGATCACATCGGAAGACAGAGAAAGTAAATGTGAAATCGCGTTGTTTTTTTTGCGACCGCCAGTAAACGGTTAATTACCGGCGATCGCAACCCGGGGTCGGTAAAAAAAACCCCAAATCATGTACTCTGGGGTCTCTGCTACCCCCGACAACTGAGACCCCAGAGAAAATCCGACTCGGGGGGGGGGGGGGGGGGGCGCTATTCACTTTTTCCACAGCGCCGTTAATTAACAGCGCTGTGGTTTAAGTACCCTTAGCTGCCGCCGTTAAAAGGCGTATCGGTGGTCGTTAAGGGGTTAATAAACATCTATTTCTCTCAAAATATGCATTTATACTGGTGCTTAAAGAGTGGCTTCAAGTAGCAAGTTAAATTTGTTATTTAAAGGGAATGTGTCATCATAAAAAGACCTAAGAATTAAATTAAGATTTACGCTAGACTTATTTTTTATATTTTGGTGATGTTTTGGTAATTGGCCATGTAACTATCAACAGTGATTTTGTTTTTCTTAAATGTTGCTGTTTTCACTCTGGTTATTGAGGATCTTAATAAGCCGACACTAATTGGTCTGTAGAGATCATCCATTAAAAACGTATCAACCAAATACCCTGTTTTTTACATCTTTTACTAGCACTTGCGGATTGCTGCAACATTTTTTCAAACTGGGTGTTTTTGGTTTTGCTGTTCTCTTTTGTGTCTTCTAGAGATCATCCATTAGTAGTCAGATTGCCATCACAGCCAGGACTATGGTTACAGTGCATCTCATACATAGGTAGCATGGGGATCACCAGTCACAGTAGGTGATGGTCACTGCTCACTTTCTGCACAGACCTTAGCACAGATTACACCTAGATCCTTCATACAGAAGTCAATGAATCACCTCCAGTCTACTGTTTGCTATTGTCCATGTGGCTATGGAAAAACCTAACTATAAACAATAAAAGCTCTTAACAGTGGCTCAGATTAGATGGATGCCCCACATAATTATATTTAGAAAATAGAACAATAAAACATACGGAAAATCAAAATAGATCTAAAAATTATTTTGTAACAGCATCACAAACAAAGGTGATACAATCCCTTTAACACTGCGTACATATTGATCTCACAATTTATTTACCTCACATATCATTATTCCATGTATACAATAAATATAAATGTTTTAGCAAAAGCAAACATCAGTGGATAAGGATAAAAAAAAGTTTTAATAGTTCACTACAGGCAAAAATGAGTAAAGAGAAAAAAATAAATCACATTAAATATTTATAACTCTGATAGACAGTCATTGCCAACAGTCCCTCATATATACCATCAATAAAGTACAGCCAAAAAAAGAAAAGGAAAATTATATACAATGTGACGGCTGCAACCCTTGGCACCTACACATCCGTATCAGTCACATTATTTATATATATAAATATATATATATATATATATATATATATATATATATAGACACACATACATATACACAACACGTGTGTATGTATACATGCAAACCCTGGCATTTACACAAATTATATATATATATATATATATATATATATATATATATATATATATATATATACACACACACACACACACGTATTATAATGTGTATATACAATGGCATGTAAAAGTTTGGCACCCGTGGTCAAAATTATTGTTATTGTGAACAGTTAAGCAAGTAGAAGATAAAATGATCTCTAACAGGCCTAAAGTTAAAAATGACACATTTCCTTTGTATTTTAGGCAAAGAAAAATTTAATTTTATAAATGGCAAAAAGGAAAATCGGCCAATGCAAAGGTTTGGGCACCCTGCATGGTTAGTAGCACCCCCTTTTGAAACTATCACATCTTGTAAACACTTTTTATAGCCAGACAAGAATGTTTCAATTCCTGTTTGAGGGATTTTCATCCATTCTTCCTTGGCAAATTCTTCCAGTTCTGTGAAATTCCTGGGTTGTTTTGCATGCACTGCTATTTTGAGGTCTAGCCACAGATTTTCAATGATATTTAGATCAGGGGACTGTAAGGGTCATTGTAAAACCTTCAGCTTGCGCCTTTTGAGGTAGTTTATTGTGGATTTTGACATGTGTTTAGGATCATTATTTATTTGTAGAAACCATCTTCTTTTCAACATCAGCTTTACAGACAGTGTTATGTTTGCATCCAGAAATTATTGAAATTTCATTGAATCCATTCTTTCCTCTACCCATGAAATGTTCCCTGTGCCATTGGCTACAACACAACCCCTAAGCATGATTGATCCACCCCCATGCTTAATGGTTGGCGAGATGTTCTTTTCCTTAAATTCTGAGACCTTTCTTCTCCACACATACCTTTGATCATTGGTACCAAAAAGAGTACTATTTTAACCTCATCAAAATGCATCAGGCTTGTTTAGATGTTCTCTTTCATACTTATGAGGCTGAATGTTATGGTGAGGATCCAGGTGATTCTGAACAGTAGAACAATGTAACACAACCCCAGCCTGCTTAATCTTTCTGGTGGTCTTTTCCAGTCAAGTGGGGGTTCTGATTTGCCTCTCTAGCAATCCTATAAGCAGCTCTCATTAAAAATTTTCTTGGTCTTCCAGACTTTATCTTGACCGCCACTGTTCCTATTAACTTCCATTTCTTAATTGCATTTTGAAAGGATGAAAGGGCAACATGAAAACGCTGCTATCTTCTTATTGCCTTCTCCTGCTTTGTAGGTCTCCATCATTTTCATTTTCACCTAGGCAGCTGCTTAGAGCTCATGGCTGCTGTTTTTTTGGCACAAGGTTAGAGGAGGCTGGGAATTTATGAAGCTGGGAAATTTGCATCACCTAGCATTTCCTAACAATGATGGTGAACAAGCCATAACCCTAACAGGCTAACTAAGGTCTGAAACCTTGGTTAAAATTATTTGAGCACACAAATCTCCAAGAGTGCCCAAAGTTTGCATCGGCCCTTTTCCTTTTTGTAATCTTTAAAATGTAAAAAATGACAATACATATATTTTTTGCCTAAATTAAAAAGGAAATGTGTCATCCTTAACTTTAGCAATTTTAGAGATCATTTAGTCTTCAACTTGGTTAACTTGCTTGTGTGTGTGTATATATGTATATATATATATATATATATATATATATATATATATATATATATATATATATATATATATATATATATACATATATACACACACACACACACACACACATATATACATACACACAGTACAGACCAAAAGTTTGGACACACCTCATTTAAAGATTTTTCTGTATTTTCATGACTATGAAAATTGTGCATTCACACTGAAGGCATCAAAACTAAATTAACACATGTGGAATTATATACTTAACAAAAAAGTGTGAAACAACTGAAATTATGTCTTATATTCTAGGTTCTTCAAAGTAGCCACCTATTGCTTTGATGATTGCTTGGCACACTCTTGGCATTCTCTTGATGAGCTTCAAGAGGTAGTCACCGGGAATGGTCTTCCAACAATCTTGAAGGAGTTCACAGAGATGCTTAGCACTTGTTGGCCCTTTTGCCTTCACTCTGCGGTCCAGCTCACCCCAAACCATCTCGATAGAGTTCAGGTCTGGTGACTGTTGAGGCCAGGTCATCTGGCGTAGCACCCCATCACTCTCCTTCTTGGTCAAATAGCCCTTACACAGCCTGCAAGTGTGTTTGGGGTCATCGTCCTGTTGAAAAATAAATAATGGTCCAACTAAACGCAAACCGGATGGAATAGCATGCCGCTGCAAGATGCTGTGGTAGCCATGCTGGTTCAGTATGCCTTCAATTTTGAATAAATCCCCAATAGTGTCACCAGCAAAGCACCCCCACACCATCACACCTCTTCCTCCATGCTTCACGGTGGGAACCAGGCATGTAGAGTCCATCCGTTCACCTTTTCTGCGTCGCACAAAGGCACGGTGGTTGGAACCAAAGATCTTAAATTTGGACTCATCAGACCAAAGCACAGATTTCTACTGGTCTAATGTCCATTCCTTGTGTTCTTTAGCCCAAATACGTCTCTTCTGCTTGTTGCCTGTCCTTAGCAGTGGTTTCCTAGCAGCAATTTTACCATGAAGGCCTGTGGCACAAAGTCTCCTCTTAACAGTTGTAGAGATGTGTCTGCTGCTAGAACTCCGTGTGGCATTGACCTGGTCTCTAATCTGAGCTGCTGTTAACCTGCGATTTCTGAGGCTGGTGACTCGGATAAACTTATCCTCAGAAGCAGAGGTGACTCTTGGTCTTCCTTTCCTGAGGGGGTCCTCATGTGAGCCAGTTTCTTTGCAGCGCTTGATGGTTTTTGCCACTGCACTTGGGGACACTTTCAAAGTTTTCCCCATTTTTCGGACTGACTGACCTTCATTTCTTAAAGTAATGATGGCCACTCATTTTTCTTTACTTAGCTGCTTTTTTCTTGCCATAATACAAATTCTAACAGTCTATTCAGTAGGACTATCAGCTGTGTATCCGTGTATCCACCAGACTTCTGCACAACACAACTGATGGTCCCAACCCCATTTATAAGGCAAGAAATCCCACTTATTAAACCTGACAGGCCACACCTGTGAAGTGAAAACCATTCCCGGTGACTACCTCTTGAAGCTCATCAAGAGAATGCCAAGAGCGTGCAAAGCAGTCATCAAAGCAAAAGGTGGCTACTTTGAAGAACCTAGAATATAAGACATACTTTCAGTTGTTTCACACTTTTTTGTTAAGTATATAATTCCACACGTGTTAATTCATAGTTTTGATGCCTTCAGTGTGAATGTACAATTTTCATAGTCATGAAAATACAGAAAAATCTTTAAATGAGAAGGTGTGTCCAAACTTTTGGTCTGTACTGTATATATATATATATATATATATATATATATGTATATATGTGTGTGTATATATATATACATATACATATACACACACATACATGCATTGTGCGTATGCATACATACACACTACATGTATGTACAGGTAAATCTCAGATGAAAAAATGACCAAAAAGTTCTAAAATGAAAAGAGAAACTTCTACTTTGCGCCCTTGTGACTGGCAACCAGTGTATCTTGGCAGCGATTTCCCATCTGGCCAACATCAGCATTATTACAGGTTACTTTATGATCACGGTGACATACAAAAAAATCTGATACATGCAAACATTCCCCCCTTTCCAGGGCTGAAAAATTAAAAATACACGGGGTACAGAGTGCATCTGGTGTAGAATACACGTACCGTCTTTGTAAGTCAGGCTGGCAGCGGCGCTGATTTTTTTGCGGTAGCTGCGCGCGTAGTCCTGTAGATTTGGAGCGCTGGAGGAGCCTCCCAGCACTGTGGTGCTGAACAGACCAGTACACTGTGATCCTGGAAAGGTTGGGATTGGGGATTAGTATTCACACAGATCTAGGACATGCCACTATATATCAATCACCCTTGTTAATAGTAGACATCTTCCCATATGCAGTAGATTCGATCTGAAAATATGGAAACACTATTGTTATGCCATGATTTAGTACAAACTCATTGGTAAGACACAGCAAAACCTTAAGATCACACAATGCAAGAGCAATTTTATGATACATATGGACAAAAAAAAAATTTATTTTTATATTGTAAGAATGGACATAAAATCGCATCTGTGGTTTAAAGTAAAAGGGACATTTTAAAATCAATTACTTTTACTGTATTTTCTATAATATTCTATTTGTTACTTGAAAGGATTTGCGAATCCTATCTAAGAAAATTTACATTATAAAGTGTTTATTTTCTATGGGAATTACAATTAATTTTTGCTAGAAAAATTCAAACTTAAAGAAGCACTCCTCCTCCCATCAAAATGGTTATCCTTTTAATATATTGCAGTCATCATATTATATAGCACTGTGCTTACAATTGCTCATTTTGCCTTTCTACCCAGATAGTGCTTCTCTTTTCCATTAGATCTATGACATCACGTGATTAAAAACTGACTGCCTGAATCCTTCTAAGCTCTATGTAGAAACAGGAGGTCAATTTTCCCTGTTGGAGTCATGAATAATTGCAAAAGTCTATGGAATGGGGGAGGAGCTGAAAACGGCACAACAAGTTGTTTTTCTTCACAATTTATTCAAAAATCTTTCATCCATTATGTACATACAAGTAATAGAAAGAACTTTGCAGAATCTTCATCACTGTGAACAAATCATCCAGACTATGGTACGGGTTTGAGCAAGCTTCCGAATTGCCTACAAGTCCTCGGATTGGGTGATCCTTGTGCGGACATGCGCTCCCATAAATTGAGCAGCAGAGCAGAATCACTGACCGGCGATGAGAGAAGCACAGCTGTGGCGAAGTTTCGGGGGATCTGCCCCTTTCTCAAGTCTGCAATTTTTCTTCAATTCCTTCCTTTTAACGACGCACACCATGTAAACCAGCGCCAATCCTGACATCAGGTACTAAAACATATAAAACAAATTTAGTACAAAACAGCTTGATTACATCTATTAATATAGAGAACCATGGTAATACATGTTTTCACAATTGCATTATAAAAAGTGTCATACAAAAATGTATTAGATACGCATCTCGTGTAATATTTACAAAAATACATTACAGTTAAATCTCTCATTTAACCCTTTTATAGAAACCGTATCAAGAGGAAACATCCAATATGCTTCTCTTTGTAATAACCTCCTTTTTATCTGACTTAAATCCTGCATATTCACGAGATTAGTTTCTAATACATTTTTGTATGATGCTTTTTATAATGCAATCGTGAAAACATGTATTACTATGGTTCTCTATATTAATAGGTGTAAACAAGACTTTTATACTAAATTGGTTTTATATGTTTTAGCACCTGGTGTCAGGATCGGTGCGGAGTTACACGGTGTGCGTCGTTTAAAGGAAGGAATGGATGAAAGTTTGCAGGCTTGAGAAAATTGGTTTTATATGTTTTAGCACCTGGTGTCAGGATCGGTGCTGAGTTACACGGTGTGCGTCGTTTAAAGGAAGGAATGGATGAAAGTTTGCAGGCTTGAGAAAGGGGTGATCCCCCGAAACGCTGCCACAACTGTGCTTCTCTCATCGTCGGTCAGGGTCTCTGCTCTGCTGCTCGATGTATCGAAATGCATGTCCGCACAGGGATCACCCACAACGAGGACTTGTAGGCAAGTCGCAAGCTTGCTAAAGCCCATACCGCAGTCTGGATGATTTGTTCACAGTGATACTGCAAAGTTCGTACCCATCACTGTGAAAAGAACGTTCCGATTTCGGTCCACAAAAGTCGGACGAGTGTCATTCAAGTGTCATATACGATTTTCATGCGAGTACAATCGATTTTTCCCGCCTAGCATCCAAATGAAAAGGCAATTTTAGCTTGAGCTTTTACATAGAGCAATTCTCTATGTCATTTACACATGGGTTTCAAAGGAATTATTCTTCACAACACACACATATATATATTTATTATATATAGATAAAAAACAGCAATTCAGCAGCCGCGTACAGTAAAATCACAGCGTGACCCAGCAGAATAGAATACATACAGTATATACACATAGAATAGATGGATATAAAAATGGCAGTCACATATATAATTAGTACAGCGCGTGTGCAGCTTACTGTACAAGTATTTAAAAAATGATTATTTTTCTGAAAAAAATGGAGGGGCTCCTGCGTAATTTTCCAAACCAGCAGAGGGAAAGCCAATGGCTGGGTGCAGATGTTTATAGCCTGGGAATGGGGTAATACCCATGGAGCTTCCAAAGCTATTAATATCCGCTCACAGCTGTATCCTTAGCCTTTATTGGTTATTAAAATGAGGGACTCCCACAAAAACTGAAGTAGAGTCCCCCTATAATTAATAACCAGCAAAGGCTAGGCAGACAGAGCGAGCACCGTTAGAAATTTTCCCACTGAGCTCACACTGATGTCAGTTAAGTGAAGTGAATTCATTGGCTGTGAACTCCCAGGACCTTTCTCAAAACACTGCGAGAATGAGAACTTTCTCAGGCTCGCGGTAATGTCGGTCAGGTCATAGGAATTAACTGCCAGGCAATGAGCTGCGGTAGCAGACGCTGCTCCGTGTCTCTGTTGGATGGCAGGCTGTATAGTCACATCATGCAACAATGCAGCCTGCTTTCTAAATGTTGCAGAGCTAGATCCATCGTGGGACAAATGAATTATTATCTTCTCAGCGGACAGGTGAGGATTATGGTTATTATTTTAATTCCCTTATATGGGACAATGGCTTCACTGGAATGGGCGATCCCGTAAGTATGGTTTAATTAAAATTGATTTAAGAGTCTGTGTCATTATTTCAATTAATAAGGACTTTATTCTGGGTGATTTTATACAATATGTCTATGGGGTTAGTAATGGGGGTGTCTTGTAGACGCTTCTCCATTACTAAACTCTGGGCTTGATGTCAGCTGACAAAACAAAGGTGACATCAACCACCCAACTATAACCCCATTTGCCACCACTACAGGGCAAATAGGAAGAGCGAGGCCAAGTGCCAGAATTGGCGCCTCTTATAGAGGCGCCTTTTCTGGAGCGGCTGAGAGCTGATGTTTTTAGCCTGGAGGACAATATCCATGACCCCTTTCTAGGCTATTAATATCAGCCTGCAGCTGTACTAATTACCGTATTTTTTGGACTATAAGACGCACTTTTCCCCAAAAAAATTTGGGAGGAAAATGGGGGGCGTGTCTTATAGTCCAAATGCAGGCTTATCAGGAGGTTGCGGCAGTGGTGTAGCAGCGTCCGTTCCTCAGGGAACTGGCGGCGACAGAAGTGTGGTGATGGGGAAGCTCGGTGTCAGCGGTGAGCAGTGCGGAGCGCATCATTCGTTTCCCTGCGGCCATCTTCCTGAACCCGTGGGCCGCCGGTGGTTGTGCGGGTTCAGATTGAGATCTCGGCGGCCCTCGGCTTCAGGAAAATGGCCGCTGAGAAACCAATGATGCACTCGGCTCTACTCACCATGGACACCGGACTGCAGCATCAGCACATTTCTGCCGCTGGAATCCTGAAGAAGGGACCCTGCTCCATGCAACACACTCCGCTCTGCCTCACCGCCGACACCGGACCCGTAGCATCGCACCGCTGGGATACCCCGCGACTGCAACATCGCCCCACTTCTGCCGCCGCAGGCTTCCTGAGGAAGGGACCATGCCTCCTGTGACCCCGCTCTACCACCGGCGGCCCTCAGGTAAGATACCTTAAATTTGGATGATAAGACAGACCCCCATCTTATAAAAATATTTTTTTTTGCCATTTTCCACATCAAAATTTGGGTTGCGTCTTATGGTCCGGTGCGTCTTATAGTCCGAAAAATACGGTATATATGTGACTGACATCTTTATGTCTATCTATTCTATGTGTATATACTGTATGTAATCTATTCCATCGGGTCACACTGTGATTTTACTGTACGCGGCTGCAGAATCACAGGCTTTTCAAAGGACATGGGTGTGTAAAAATTGGAGTACACTCGCATGTTCTGAGTGCCGTGTGATTTTTTAATCATACCCACTGACTTGCATTGGCGAGTTGTGTCCGATATACGTGAAAAATCGCAGCATGCTGCAATTTTTTTCTCAGTCGATTTCAGCGGAGCAAAAAATTGCAGATGAACAGGGACTCATAGATTAACATTGGTCAGTGTGCAATCCGATTTTTTATAAGACTGCACTCGTTCATTTTTCTTGCAGAGGAGTACGAGCCCTTACTTGTACATACTGGATGAATTTTTTTGGGATAAATTATGAAGAAACACAACTTATTGTGCCGTTTTCTGTTTTGTATGGACTATAGCCAGTTGGTGGGAGCAACTGCTATGCGGCTATTTTGTGGGAATTTAGTATTAAATAAGCCACTTTTTCCATTTTTGGATGGGGAACAGCGGAGCAGCTGTGTCAGGAGTTGAAGAGGGGATGGTAAGGGTAGGGGCAAGAAACGTCCTGCTTCTACATAGAGAAAAGAGAAGAATTAGCGGAGTAGAAGGACAAAATGAGCAATTGTAAGCACACAATATGATTATTACAATATACTAAGAGGATACAAATTTTGATGGGAGTGTTTCTTTAATAAAGTCGATATTTTATTTTCCTAAATTTCACATATGTATCAAAATAATTGGAGAAATTGTTAATTGCATCAAAAGCCATGATCTCCACCTAAGTGACATCTATCTACAATTAAAAAAAAGTTGTCGGCTTGTTTCCACAGACGATGCTGTCTCAGTTATTGCAGTTTATTCCTCTTTAAGTGTATGGGGCAGACTTGCAATACCAGAAGAAGTCTCCAGACAGATGTGTAAATTCTATAATAAAACCAGACTTTTCTTTGTACAGGTTTTCATTTTCACATGCAGATGATAAGATTATATTACTATAGAAGTTTACTCACTATTTACTTTAGATGCTGAAAAAGAAGGGTAAGTGGTTCTGCGCTGAAAAGGCATCTGTCACCAGATTTGTCATTTTTTGCCATCTGACAGTAGCGGGATATAGAGTTAGAGACACGGATTCCAATAATGTGTCACTTATTGAGCTGCTTGCTGCAGTTTCCAGAAAATCACAGTTTTATCTGCTGCAGATCTACAGTTGCTTGCAAAAGTATTCACCCCCTTGGATTTTTTGTGTGTTTTGCTACCTCACAAACTGGAATTTCACTGTTTTTTTTGAGGGTTTGCATCAGTTCATGTAAAGAACATACCTACAACTGTGAACATTTGGTTTTATGTTTATGAGTATTGTGAAGCAAACAACAAATAAGATAAAATAACTGAAAAGTTCAGTGTGCACAACTATTCACCACCGTAAATTCAGTATTTTGTAGAGACTACTTTTGTGGCAATTATAGCTGCAAGTCACTTTGATTAAATCTCTATGAGCTTTCCACATGTTGCCAATGGGATTTTTGATCATTCCTTGAGACAAAACTGCTCCAGCTCCTTCAAGTTAGATGTTTTTTCAGGTTAACAGAAATCTTCAAGTCTGAGCACATATTCTCAATTGGATTAAGGTCTGGGATTTGACTAGGCCACTTCAAAACCCTTTCATGCTTCCCCTTAAACCACTTGAATGTTGCTTTAGCAGTATGCTTTGGGTCATTGTCTTGTTGAAAGGTGAATCTCTGTCCCAGTCTCATATCACTGACAGACTGAAAAAGGATTTGCTCAAGAATATCCCTGTATTTTGCACCCTCCATCTTTCCCTCAACTTGGATTCCTGCTGCTGAAAAACATCCCCACAGCATGATGCTGCCACCACTATGTTTCACTGTGGGGATGGTGTTCTTGGGGTGATGAGCGGTGATGGTTTCGACCCAGACATAGCGTTTACATTAGTGGCCAAAACGTCCAATTTTGGTTTCATCTGACTACAGCATCTTTCTCCATACATTTGTGGAGTCTCCCACATGTCTTTTGGCAAACTCAAAAAGAGCCACACCATTTTTGTAAGTAAAGGCTTTTTCTTCCATAAAGACCCCCTCTATTGAGGGTACGGCTTATTGTGGTCATATGGACAGATACTCCAGTCTCTGATTTGGAACTCTGCAGCTCTTTCAGGCTTACCTTTGGTCTCTGTGCTGCCTCTCTGATTACTGCCCTCCTTGCCTGGGCTGAGACTTTTGGTAGACAGCCCTCTCTTGGCAGATTTGTTGTTTTACTATGTTCTTTGCATTTGATGATCATGGATTTGATGGTGCTCTGGGGGTATCATCAGAGATTGGGATTTTTTTTTTAATTTTTATAACCTATCCCTGACTTGCACTTCTCCACAACTTTGTCCCAGACTTGTTTGGAGAGCTCCTTGGTCTGCATAGTGTTGTTTGGTTAGTGATGCCTAATGCTTAATGGTGTTGCAGCCTCTGTGGCCTTTCAGAAAAGGTAAAGTACCGGTATATATACTGACAGATGTGTGACACTTAGATTGCACACAGGGGGACTTCCTCTCACGAAGCATGTGACTTATGAAGGGAATTGCTTGCACCAGAAATCTTTAGGGGCTTCATAGCAAAAGGAGTGAATTCACATGAACATGCCATTTTTTTTTAGTTATTTGAGCATATACCGTACATTTAATTTATGCCTATATGTTTCTCACTTGATTTCATCAACTTAGACTATTTAGTGCTGATGCATCACACACAAATCTGATTTAAAAAATATTTAAAACACAGGCTGTAATGTAACAAAATAGGTAAAAAGCCTGGGGATGAATACTTTTGCAACCCACGGTATCAGTTAACTGAATGCTGAGCCCTGCATAACCCCACCCACACCACTGATTAGCAGCTTTCTGTCTATGCACAGTGTATATAGAAAGTGGCCAATCAGTGGTGGGGCGGGATTATACAGAACTCATGAACATGGAGGACTACATGGCAGCAGATTTAACTCATGGAAAAGGACACAAAATGTAAAAAAAAAAAAACACCTCATACAAAAAGGCAGTCATATTTAGCAACACCAAGACACAATATTAATACACTGCAGGATGAGGCAGGCCCCACATTATAAATGCTGAGGCAGCACAAATGCAAAACACTGATGAAACAACCACCCACATAGCTACCATTTATGCGCCTTGTATTACAACTGTGTATGGATAAGGCTATTTTATTTATTAATGCCCATACTATTAGATCAGGGGAACTGCCCAGCACAATATAAGTGCACCCACAAGGGCAGACACCCCAAATTCCCAAGCCAACACTAGAGAACCGGGCCGCACCCTGCAAAAGATGAAAAACGTGTAACAAAAAAAAGATGGAAAAAATGCATGAGATATTGGTTGATATCACAATACCAGGTTTACTAGTTCTTTAGTGATAAAATCACTAATTTATCATTAGATCACCAAAACTTCAGCAAGCAGCCCAGTAAGTGATACATGGCTAGAATCAGGGTCTCTGTCTGTAGATCATGCTTCGTACAGGATCAAAATCCTGGAGACAATTTATTTTTATATAGTTGCGGATCTTTAAAAATGATATGCAGATGGTCTAACGCTGCAGTATGATTTATCACGTACATTACAGCACTACCTGACTTATCATAATCGAGGAAAAAGGACTACTCCGGAGCTACGAAGGCATCAACTAGTGAGCATCCAGACACACTCCAGATCTGTATTTTGGATAACCACAGAAAACACCTTTAACCCTCAACTGGTGATGTGGGGTTTCCTATACCCCAGTGTTTAGAAATCTCTTATTTTTACAGAAAATCCAAATATCACTTTTGTTTTAATCGTTTTCTTATTGGCGATTGATTACACATGAGTATAACAAATTTTTGACGCCCACAAGTGTCAGAAAATGTAATACTTTGATAAAAATAAAGAAGTTTTCAAAATTCGAAAATGTGTAAAAAAGAATAACATGAGTGGTAATGTGAGGTTCAGCAAGGCCAAGACAGCACTTAGCGACAGCTAGCTCTGTTATGTGTGGCCAGAAGAGAGAGGCCTTGATGACATCCTGTTGACAAGGAAATGGATGGATGCTGGTGACAGACGTATCCTCATACCAGCATTTTTCAATGAATGGCAGCCAAACAAAAATTCCCTGGGGTGTGGCAAACCCCACCTCACCAGCTGAGGGTTAATAAATGATTGATGGCATATTAATTAAATATATTATCAATACATGCTGTGCACAATTATTGGGCAAGTACCGTATTTTTCGCTTTGTAAGACGCACTTTATTTCCCCCAAATTTGGGGGGGAAATGGGGGTGCGTCTTTCAAAGCGGATATACCGTTACCATTACAGGCTGGGATGAGGGGGTGTCCGCCGCCGTTGTCCGCCACCGCTGCCGCCCAGGGTGCTGCGGGGGGCTTTGGCGACATTTTGTGAAAGGCCAGAGCCCCCGGCAGTTCGTCCATGCTTTCCTGTGTGATGGACTCCGGGAAAATGGCCGCCGGAATCTCGGGAGATGAGATTTCAGAGCTGAGATCTCATCTCTCGAGATCTTGGTCCCAAGATCTCCATCTGCGCATGCGCCGCCTCCCGGCGGCCATTTTCCCGAAGTCCACCGCACAGGAAAGCATGGACGAACTGCCGGGGGCTCTGGCCTTTCACAAAATGTCGGCAGAGCCCCCGCAGCACTGGAGACACCCCCGCAGCACAGAAGCCCCCCCGCAGCAGCGGAGACACCCCTGCAGCACTGAAGACACCCCCGCAGCACCGAAGACACCCCCGCAGCACAGGAGTCCTCCTGCAGATCCCCTCATCCCATTCTGCAGCAATGCTCCACTCCTGCCTCCAGCAACGACCCTGGGACCCTGATCCACCGCAGCCACAACCCCTGGTAAGCAATAAGACGCATGGATTATAAGAAGCCCCACCAATTTATCAAAAAAATTTTTTTTTTCCTATTTTTCTTCTCAAAATTTGGGGTGCGTCTTATAATCCGGAGCGTCTTACAAAGCGAAAAATACAGTAAGTATTTTGACTGACTCAATTTCTCCAACTTTAAGCTACATAAGCTTGAATGCTTAGCTATATTTGCAGGACGTTTTAGCATATGGTCAGTGGCTGCTTCAGAGCTTTCATTCAAAGAAAATACAGCTGGAAAGCGGCAGCAGCGCTTACCTGCCCTGTTCTCTGAACAAATGCACTACAGGATGCAGCCAGCCCATGTAGCAAAGATGTCGGAAATATAGGTGTAAAATCTTAAATAGACAGCCACTCTCAGCCTACCAATTAATGGAGGGGGTGACTGCTTAGTATATGTTTGCACAATAGAGGCCTGTATAGGGCGCTAGAGGTGATGCACAGTGTCTGATCTCAGCCTATTAGTCACGCCCTATACTATTCGATTAGGCGGGCTGGCCAGCACTCTCTCAATGCATCCCATGTGAACACCCCTGTATACAAGACCCAACGTGCTGGGCTTGGCTGCACCCTGAAAAATAAAGAGAACAAAATACATATAAATATGTGAGGTATTGGTCGATATTTTGGCCAAGATATGCAAGCTCGCAACCCCCGCCAAGGGTCCTCACGCTTACGAGTCCTAACACTTAGTAGCAAAGCCACAAAAGAAGACTAAAAAGTCTCCAAGACTGAAAACGGGCAGCACTGCTTAACTGCCCAGGTCTCTGAACAAATGCACTACAGGATGCAGCCAAACCAGGTAGCAAAGATGTTGGTAACACAGGTGGAAAATACTAAATAGTTGGGTCTTGTTTACAGGGGTGTGCACATGGGATGCATTGAGAGAGTGCTGGCCAGCCCGCCTAATCGTATAGTATACGGCGTGACTAATAGGCTGAGAATCAGACAGTGTATTATCTGCATGTGAACAGCGCCCTATACAGGCCTCTATTGTGCATATGCATACTAAGCAGTCACCCCCTCCATGAACTGGTAGGTGGTGAGTGGCGGTCTATTTGTATTTTGTACCTGTGTTGCCGACATCTTTGCTACATGGACTGGCTGCACCCTGTAGTGCATTTGTTCAGAGACCTGGGCAGGTAAGCAGTGCTACCCCTTTTCAGCTGTATTTTTGAATTTTTGGAGGATTTTCAGTTCTCTTGTGGCTTACATCCGAAGACCTGCAAATTGGGATATGGGTGTAGGTGTTGATTGGCCATTAACTATAATAAAGCAGATAAAGCCACCGTGTGCTCTGTCGGACACCATTTTGGCCATATACAGGTAGTTGTTGCGAGAAGCAAGAAGCATTATAGCTAATCCGCTCATACACCAGAATCTCATTTTGGGGAGCTTCGGACGCAGGCCCCGACGGAGCCACTGAAAAGTGATATGCATTTCTGTAATGAGGGAGGGTGAGGCATAAATATATCAACACCCGTTATTAAGGTGTGCAGAATTATTATTTATTAGGCAGCTTTGTGTCCTCAGGCAAAATTGGCAAAAAAGAGAGACTCGTGACAGGGTCACAAAAAACATGTTGAAAAAAAGACGCATATTGATTGCCAAAGATTTGAGAAGAACCAAATATGAAGTCACCAGAAACCCATTATCCTCCAGTACTGTCATATTCCAGAACTTCAGCTTCCCTGGAGGCCCAGAAGAACAAGTCGTTCAGTGATCAGAGACATGGCCGAGGTAAGGAGGCTGAAACACGACCACCACTGATCAAGACACAGAAGGTGTGGCATTAAGACTGGGCCAAGAAATATCTGAACACAGATTTTTAAAGGTTTTATGGACTGATGAGATGAGAGTGACTTTTGACGGACCACACTGATGGGTCCAGGCCTGGATCAGTAAAGGGCACAGTCCTCCACTTTGACTCATATTCCAGCAACGTGGAGATGGTTACTGCGATGGGCTGGTATTATTATAGATGAGCTAGTTGGACCTTTTCAGGTTTAAAATTACCGTAACTCAAATTACAATCCCAATCCTACTGCCAGTTTTAACTTTTTCAAGCAGTGGTATAGGAAAACGTCTGAATCTTTCAAAAAAACCTTGATTATAATTTTTTCAGGACCAATGCTCCACCGCATGCATCAAAGTCCTCCGATGCTTGGTTGCCAGTAAAGGCCTTAACGATGAAAGAATAATAAAATGGCCTCTTCCTCACTTGACCAAAACCCTATAGAGAACTTGTGGGACCTTCTTAAATGGGATATTTACGGTGAAGAAAAACAGTCACCTCTCTGAACAGTGTTCTGGGGGCTGTGGTTGGTGCTACCCAAAATGATGATCATCAACAGAGTAAAAAAAACTGACAGACTGCATGGATGGAAGGCTTATGGCTGGTATTGAAAAGGGGTGCCTAAATTGGTAAATGATTAAAAAAAAATTGTGTCAGAAATGTATTTTTGTACAATTTGAGTTGTTTGGTTATTATTCTCACTATAAGATATGAAAAAACCAATTGAGATGGGAACAGTTACATTTTTCATTTAGTTGCCCAATAATTCTACACACAAATATTCTGCCAAGAAAGACGAAACCTCACTTTTCCTTGCTTAAATATTTAGGTTTATTAACCTTTTAGATTTACTGACAGCACGGTCGTTGTTCTATAAAGCTATGTGCACACATTCAGGATTTCTCGCAGAAAATTCCTGAGAAAAACCTGAAATTTTCTGCAAGAAATCCGCAAGAAATCTGCATGCGTTTTTGCCGCGTTTTTTTCCGGACATTTCCCAATGTATTTTGTAGTGGGAAATCCGCAAAAAAACCCGCAAAATTAATGAACATGCTGCGTTTTTACCGCGATGAGTTTTTTTTCGCGGAAAAAAACGCATCATGTGCACAAAACATGCATAATTCATTCTAAATGATGGGATGCTTATTGTATGCGTTTTTTTGCAGTTTTCTAGCGTTTTTATCGGGAAAAAACGCGAAAAAAACGCGAAAAAACTGCAACGTGTGCACACAGCCTAACAAAATTAATCATCAAAAATAAAAATTGCCTAATTGTGCACACAGTGTATGTAATTGACAAAAGTATGACTGGCCCACTGATTCCATTTGCTTGAACTAGACCTTAAACAACTCAAGTCTGGTTTTAAAATGAAACCGCTTATAGGGAAGCCATCATCAGAAAGTGATCTATTACATAAATCAATTTTTTGTGAATTTTTTACATTTTTTTTCATGTCATGATCTTTATTAAAAAACTTGCATTTTTCATACTGGCCACTGAGGCTTTTTCAGGACTTTTACTTCCTGTCCTTTCATGAACAGTTTTCAACAAGGTTCCTCATCAGAGTCAGGGTTATAATGACAGGTAACACCTCCATATACAATTGATAGATGATCCACCACTCACAATAGGTGATGCCACCATTCACAATAGGTGATGTCACATATCCCTTCTGAAAGACCTTTGCACTCACACATTAGATGCTTCAATACAAAAAATGGGATCATCTTCTGATCACTGTGGCTAATGTATAGGTGTTGTTTCCTGATACAACAGGAAGTATGGGTCTAAAACAAGTCTCAGAGGCCAATGCGAAAATTTAAAGATTGTTACTTGAAATAAAAATAATTTCCAAACATTTTGAAAAAATATATTTAAACACAAAAACCTGATTTAAACAATAGTATTTATTTTAATTTTCTGATTGCTTCTCTTTAAAGGTACCTTCACACATAACGATATCGTTAACGATATCGTTGCTTTTTGTGACGTAGTAACGATATCGTTAAGGAAATCGTTATGTGTGACAGCGACCAACGATCAGGCCCCTGCTGGGAGATCGTTGGTCGCTGAGGAAAGTCCAGAACTTTATTTCGTCGCTGGATCTCCCGCTGACATCGCTGGATCGGCGTGTGTGACACCGATCCAGTGATGTCTTCACTGGTAACCAGGGTAAACATCGGGTTACTAAGCGCAGGGCCGCGCTTAGTAACCCGATGTTTACCCTGGTTACCAGCGTAAACGTTAAAAAAACATACATACTTACCTTCAGCTGTCTGTCCCCGGCGCTCTGCTTCTCTGCACTCCTCCTGCATCCTGGGTCAGCGCCGGCCAGCCGGAAAGCACAGCGGTGACGTCACCGCTCTGCTTTCCGGCTGACCGGCACTGACAGTGCAGAGGAAAGCAGAGCGCCAGAGGACAGACAGCTGAAGGTAAGTATGTAGTGTTTGTTTTTTTAACGTTTACGCTGGTAACCATGGTAAACATCGGGTTACTAAGCGCGGCCCTGCGCTTAGTAACCCGATGTTTACCCTGGTTACCGGGGACTTCGGGATCGTTGGTCGCTGGAGAGCTGTCTGTGTGACAGCTCTCCAGCGACCAAACAGCGACGCTGCAGCGATCAACATCGTTGTCGGTATCGCTGCAGCGTCGCTGAGTGTGAAGGTACCTTTAGTAACTAGAGCTTAGCTACAGTTGTATCACTGGATAAAGCACATCACCCAAGGTGTGGCTGTTGAGGGGTGAGAGTTAAAGGAGTTTTCCCCAAGAACAAAGTACATTTTGATGAATAGATATTGTAATAAAATTAAGTTCCACCAATGGAAAGATCTTGTAATAAAATTAAGTTCCACCAATGGATATGTTAAAAAACATGTTCCTGTGCTGAGATAATCTTATAAATGTGCCCCTGCTGTGTGCTGTGTAATGGCTGTGTCTGACCGTACAGGAACATGGTCTGATCATGCCACAGCAGGATGGGATCACAGCTTATTTATTTAGTTTGTAAATGCGGGGACTTTGCTGCACCCTTCGCGTCACCAAGAGCTCAGTGTACTGTTAAGGTACCGTCACACTTATCGACGCTGCAGCGATACCGACAACGATCCGGATCGCTGCAGCGTCGCTGTTTGGTCGCTGGAGAGCTGTCACACAGACCGCTCTCCAGCGACCAACGATGCCGGTAACCAGGGTAAACATCGGGTAACTAAGCGCAGGGCCGCGCTTAGTAACCCGATGTTTACCCTGGTTACCATCCTAAAAGTAAAAAAAAACAAACACTACATACTTACCTACCGCTGTCTGTCCTCCAGCGCTGTGCTCTGCACTCCTCCTATACTGGCTGTGTGAGCACAGCGGCCGGAAAGCAGAGCGGTGACGTCACCGCTCTGCTTTCCGGCTGACCGACGCTCACAGCCAGTACAGGAGGAGTGCAGAGCACAGCGCTGGAGGACAGACAGCGGTAGGTAAGTATGTAGTGTTTGTTTTTTTTTACTTTTAGGATGGTAACCAGGGTAAACATCGGGTTACTAAGCGCGGCCTTGCGCTTAGTTACCCGATGTTTACCCTGGTTACCAGTGAAGACATCGCTGAATCGGTGTCACACACGCCGATTCAGCGATGTCTGCGGGGAGTCCAGCGACCAAATAAAGTTCTGGACTTTCTTCCCCGACCAGCGACAGCACAGCAGGGGCCTGATCGCTGCTGCCTGTCACACTGGACGATATCGCTAGCGAGGACGCTGCAACGTCACGGATCGCTAGCGATATCGTCTAGTGTGACGGTACCTTTATACCCCCTCAATCTGCATACTGAGCACATAATTATATCTTGACTGACAACACTCAAGCAGCGGCTCTACAAGGACATTGCATCCGGACTTATGTGTCAATGCAGTCTCTCATACCTGGCTCCTATATGCAGTACATTAGCAAACAGCGGATGCAGACAGGAGCCAGCGATGAGAGCCTGCAATTACACTATGTGAGCACAGCTGCAGGGTCTGTGCGGAGCGGCAGAGCTACTGGTCTTCATGTCTTGATTGACATCACTGAACCCAATCAGCAGTTCTAAATGGACACGGCAGCTGCGCTCACATAGTGTCATTGCCAGCTCATGTCTGCAGCCACCACTTGATACTTTACCGTAGATAGTAGCCAGGGAAGAGAGTCAGCAACTAAGCATGGGTTCAGGAAGAACTCATCTGGACACTATAAATCAAGATATGGCTAGGTGCTCTGAGTGCGAAGTAAGGGGGTATAATGGTGCATTAAGCCCTTGGCCACGCCTAGGATGCACCAGAGTCCCCTCATTTGCATACAAAATAAATAGCTTCTTTTACGGCAGCTAAACTACTAAAATTTATACTATAAGCATAATTTTCAGACAACCAAGTTCCCTGCATACCTGTCTATGTGATTTAATTAGCATTTTGGGGTGACAGACTCTCTTTAAAGGGTCTATCGCAACGTTTAAATGTGTTGAGAAGATAAAAAAATAATACATCCAAAACAAAAATTTCCAGAATTATTGAAATGTAAAATTCTGAAATTACAATAAGTGCATCATAATAAATCACTGCTTACCCATACCAGACACAAAACACATATAAAAAGCCAACAATGACATTATAAAAGTAAAAGCAAGTGAGTCAAATACAGCTGTAGCAAAAATTAAGAGACCACTGCACTGCATTTTATAAAAATCAGATTTCTCTACATGTCTGACAGCCATTCCATTCCAGTGTCAGAAGAATTCCAACCAGAGTACACCTCATTCTACTTAATGCGCTTCTGATTAGATGATCACCTGAACCAAGTTATTTAACAAAGGAAAGTATAAAATATACTGGTGTGGTGTCCACAATCCTCTTGCAATAGGACAAGCTGGATGGCAAAACAAGTGCTAGTAATATCCCAAAAGTAATAGGAATGAAAAAATAAATGTTAACCATGCCAAAGGAGTTGAAAAGAAAAGTCTTGAGTGAGGAAAAGAAGGGCTCATTTCTGGCTTTACTAGCAGAGGAACATAGTGAGCTTCATGTTGCCTCCATTCTTAAAATTTCTAAGATGGCAGTCCATTACAACAAGGTCAAGCAGCAGACATTGGGAACAACAAAGCTACAGACCAGCAGAGGGCGAAAACGACTCTCCACTGACCAGGATGACCGTCATTTAATTCGACTGTCATTTAGCAACCGCAGGATGACATCAAGTGACTTATAAAAGGAATGGCAAATGGCAGCTGGGGTTAAGTGCACGGCAAGAACAGTTCGTAACAGGCTTCTAGAGGCAGGACTCAAGTCATGTAAAGCCAGAAAAAAACTTTCATCAATGAGAAGCAAAGGAGAGCCAGGCTGAAGTTTGCCAAAGACCATAAAGATTGGACCATAGCGGACTGGAGTAAAGTAATCTTCTCTGATGAGTCTAATTTTCAGCTGGGGATGCTTCTGCAAGGCTGGAATTGGGCAGGTTAATCTTTGCGAAGGACATATGAATCAAGCCGCATACAAGGTTATCCTGGAAAAACAGTTGATTCCTTCTGCTCAGGCAATGTTCCCCAACTCTAAGAACTAGAGCTAGGTCAATCAAGGTGTGGATGAAGGAGCACCACATCAAATCCCTGTCATGGCCAGCCCAATCTCCAGACCTGAACCCCATTGAAAATCTCTTGAATGTAATCAAGAGGAAGATGGATAGTCACAAACCATCAAACAAAGAAGAACTGCTTACATTTTTGTACTAGGAGTGGCAGAAGGTCACCCAAAATCAGTGTGAAAGACTGGTGGAAAGCATGCCAAGACGCCTGAAAGCTGTGATTATAAATCATGGTTATTTTAAAATATTGATTTCTGATCTCTTCCTGAGATAAAACATTAGTATTGTTGTTTCTAAATGAATATGAACTTGTTATTTTTGCATTATTTGAGGTCTGCAAGCAATGCATTTTTTTGTTATTTTGACCATTACTAATTTTCAGAAAATAAATACAAAATGTATTGCTTGGAACTTCGGAGACATGTTGCCAGTAGTTTATAGAATAAAAGAACAATTTACATTTTACTAAAAAATATACCTATAAAGAGAAAAATCAGACAAACTGAACATTTTGCAGTGGTCTCTTAATTTCTGCCAGAGCTGTGTGTACATGAATTGCTACTTATCTCTAAATCTAGCTATATAAAATAAATAAGGTAAATGGAGCACTCCCAAAATACAAGTATAAAGCAATGGAATGTTGTAACTGGCAAATTACATGGGAAAACATACAGATGGCCGCCAGAACATGATATACACCAAGCAAGTCAAACAGGACATAAAGATAGTTTGTTAGCTCTGCTACAGATATGCGGGCATAACAGTGGGCAATGCAGTTTTCACTTCAGCTCCTAATTATATGTGCACACCATGGAGTTTCCAGACAGGAGAATTCACCGAGTTTTCAAAGACTTTTCCTGTAGGGAACGCCGGTGTTTTTTTCACTTTAGTGCCTTTTCTTGTTTTATTTTTGCTTTGACGTTTCCTAAGCGGCTTCACATTGAAAGACGCCAGAAGTATGGCCTGTTTATTTTTTTATTTTTTTTAACAGCTTGGTGTCTTTGTAAACCTGAAGTGGTTAAAAAAAAGCTCAGAAGACTAAGCATGTGTACAGCAACTCGTTTTTACATACTGTAGAAATGCAAGTGTTCATTCTTTTGAGTTTTTTCTAGACTCTTTCAGGCCAGTTTCAAAGCCAAAAAGCCTGAAAAACACGTTGTGGGAACATACCTTAAAACGGCATGGTCCAAAACCCAAATACATTTTCACGCTAAATCTCTATCTAATGTCATAATGTAACCTATTTTCTAATGTACTTACAAAGTCCCTATCTACACGCTAACTGCTTCCATTTTGACGATGCTTCATTTCAGAATCCCAGTGCATGCTGGAATGTTCAAACAAAGTGTCATCAGGGGCAGAAGCGGAGGTCACTGCCACAGCCTCTGCCACCTCCGTAAAACAAAGAGTCATCAGTGACCTTCGTTTCAGGAGTATGTGTCAGTTTCGACATATCCTCAGTAGATTCTTGTCATTGTGCAATGTGCACTATGACAGTGCGCTCCCTCACCAGATCTGATCAGCAGTACTAAGCTGGCAACAGAACGCACTGTCAGTGTGTGCTGCAAGACGAATGCCTGGGTCTGAAAGCGGAGTTCAGTGCCGTCCCTGCAAATGATCACTTACAGAGGAGCCACTGGTCTCTGCATGGTGGTAATCCTTTTGTACTGCTCAGTGACAGGACGCTCTGTTGCCGGCTCGTGGCAACTGATGAGAGCTGGTGAGGGAGTGCACTGTGATGCACAGTGCACAGTGACAAGAATCTACTGAGCACATGTTGGATGGAACCGACAACCGACGCATGCTCAGTAGAGCAGCGACTAGCTCAGCCCCTAAAACGAAGGTCACTGATGATGCTTCGTTTCAAGTAGGGGGCTGAAGCTATGGCAGTGACCACAGCTTTTGTCCCCTGATGACACTTCGTTTGAGCACTGAACACTGGGATTCTTAAACAAAGAGTCATCAAAACGGAAGATAGATAGATATATATCTTCCATTTTGATTACAGTATATATATATATATATATATATATATATATATATATACTGTATATATATTTTATATATATAAAAGCAGTTCGATAACAATGTAGTTAGGGACTTTTTAATGAATGTATATTAGAAAATAAATTGGATTATGACATTAAATAGATAGGGACTTGGAATGAAAATTGTGCTTCAGCCCACCCAGTTAATCAGACTTTGAGGTACATTAGTTAAATTTAAGATTAAGGTATTTTATGACAGGAAAGTCACAAGATGCTTTCCTGCTCTAGTTAAGATGGGTTATCGGTAAAGAGAAGCTGCCTATTCAATTTTCTAAAAGTTTCTTAATGTATGTCAACAATGAATATTTTGTACCAAGTAGTATTCGCTCTCTTTCTTTTATTGTTTAATAATGTACACATTTGCATAGACATTTATTTGTAAGAATCAATTTTCTACATTTTTTCATTAAATACTTCCTGCCATCTTTCTGTTGGAGAGCCTGTGTAACTCATAATTATAGTAGGTAGTCCTGCTGTTTCTGACTTCAGATTGCACACTGCTTTCGGCTGTGTCTTTACTGTAAGACTTACGCCTCAATGTATGTGGAATGCTGAAAAACGCACAGTACAATGTTCTGCTATTTCAAGTAGTCAGTAGATAATGAATGGAGCAGAGGTTAATCATGTGCACCTCCACTCCATTAAAGATGGTGCTCTGCAGTGTCCAGTTCATGGGATTCAGAGGCACCTTCTAGAAATTGCTGGGATCAGAAAGTTAGCCCTAATTACATAGATAGGGAATAACTTCATTTTGAGAATTCCTCTTTAAAAAGTTTTTAGTTTCATAATGTTTTATGTGTATTGCTTACCATGAATTTGATGGTTCTAGGACAATAATGGACATTATAATTTTATATCTATAAAATAAGTCTTGCTTATATTGCTCAGTTTTTCATCTCTCTGGAGATGTAGATGTTGAGATAAATTACGGTAGTTTTCGTCTTCTTTATTCGTGAAGAAATATCTTTACAAAAGATATGCCGTAATACTTTACATTATTCCAAAGAATGTTTTAGGATACTTTGTGCACTGGGTTGAAATGCAAACTTTAATAATGAAAAGAATAGACTGATCAGAAATTATGAATCAGAGGGTGCTAAATCTGTCAAGTTACATTGACAGGGTAAGGTAGATGTAGCTAGCCCAAGAGATTCATGTTCTACTGCGGGATTCAATGTCCATTTACAACAAGAGTTATTTCTTATCTTCTGTAAAGATATCATAGAAACAAAAATGAAACAGAACACGGATTAAAAAAATGAATTTTGGTATTAAAAAATTATATCCTATTGTACATAATTGTCCATATATAACATATAAAGCATCAAGTCCCACAAAAACCCAAAGTAAATTACTTACCAGAGTGTCGAACAAAACCATCATAAATTAATTTCTTCCTTGAAGAACCCTTTCCTTATCCTATAATACCCTTCTAATTCTCGTTAAAGTATATTAGAAGGGTTTGATACTAAATCTTAGGACAATTAGATTGCTCTAAATTCTTCATAAGACTCTTGTATATATTTTGCCTCTGTGCAATAAACTCCGTCTTCAGTGGGTAATAAAAAAAAATCATCCCCCGACTGATGATAAAAATATTACAGAGAAAGCATGACTTCAGAAAAGCCATAAATACGTGGCTCACCAAAATAATGGAAATACACATTTTTAAGAACGGCAAAATCTACAACTCAATTGTTATTGGCAAAGTATTTAAATATTGGCCCATATAAGTGTTTAAAGGGGTGGTTTGGTCAAATAAAAAGAATGAAATGTTCTTATGGGCAGGATCAGAGCAACTTATTAACAGATGTCTTTACAACAACCTGTAAGCTCGGGAGCCACATGTGGCTCGCGGTCCCATGAATTGTGGCTTGCAGCTGTCTGTCAGCTTGGGCATTAGCTCCAGGTCTAGCAAACAGGTATGAAGAGCACATCTGAAAATGGTGAATTTCGTGAGAAGCCCTGCACAGAGCAGCAGATCTGGAGGCATATATCCTGGTCTTAGGGCGTTTGAGATAATTTAAGTATGGTACACTGGAGACAAGATGACACCACCTGTCAGAGGAGGTGTTTGAAGCTGAATGTGACAGTGTCTTGGGAGTGCTTTATAGGAGAATACTAAGTGGGGGGTATTGTATGAACCCCTGGATCTTTGTATACTGCTTTGGGGTGTCCGATTTCGGTGGAAAACCTTTGGTTACCATTATGCCTGTAATGGGGGCTTTGGTTGCCACTATTGAGGAGGGCAGGAGCTCAATGCTGGATGTGGCTCTCAAAGTCAGAAACGTTGGGGACCTCTGCTCTACAACTTTGCCTTGATGGTCTGCTCTATAACTCCTCCTGCATCAGCATGACATGGTGTCAGCGGATTACATGGTAGGTCTACCCTCCTACTCATGTTATCTAGACCCTTTCTGAGTTAAATGCAGTCTCATCTGGGGCATCCATACTGTATGTGAACCTCTCACCTTTCCATCATTAAAGGTAAATTGGTGGTGAGAAGATGAGGGATCACACACCACTGATAAGTGGAAGGAGGTTGGAAACCAGCTTAGAAGGGATCTAGTCTACACACACAGCAAATGCAATACTTTAAGGGAAGGGCTGGTCTAAAAGAGGGTACACCATTTGGTCAGCAGATGTAAAAAAGTGCAGCCTTAGGCTATGTTCACACATTGCTTTTTTTTCAGCATTTTTTTAATGAATTTTTTATGCAATTAGCTGCGTTTTACAGTACCAGCAAACGCTATGAGATTTCAGAAATCTCATGCACAGTCTGTTTTTTTGTCCTCAGTATTTTATGCAATACCTTGGTTTTTGCCAAATTCAGCATTTCACATCTTTCACCGTTCTCCACCCATTGAAAGCAATGGGAGGTGAAAAACACGCCGGAAAAATGCAGGTATCAGATTTTGCTGCGTTTTTGGTGGCAAAATTTGGTGAAGTAGAACCAGATTTTTTTTTTTATGCACTAAACTTTTTCAGCATGCACACGAGACAAATGTACCTTGAAAAAACCACAACAACCAAGCAGCAAAAAACACAACAAAAACAAACCAAAAACTGCTTTTTTGAGATGTGTTTCTTTGCCATAGCAAAAAAATGCAGCAAAAATGCAACGTTTGAACACAGCCTTAGTCTAGTCTTATGACCGTAGAACAGAGTAGGCCTCTGATATAAACTGAAAAAAATTACTTCTGGAGAAGTTTCTCATCTCCTGCCCACAGAAACATTAAAAGTACTTTTCAATTGAGCGGATAACCACTTTAAGGTCTTTCACCGTCAGGACATTTTCATAGTTTTGACAAACACTTATTAAACAACACCTAAAAACACAAAGCCGTAACAGACCAAACAATATAATGAAAAAAATAAAATAAAATCTGCATTATAAAATAAAAGAATCAAGTTATGACTTAATTCCAATACAAATTCTGAAAGCACACACCTGCAACATTGTGAAAAAGTTAATGCAATTTCTCATCAAAACTGATAGGATTAACAATAACACCCAATCAGGCCCTCAGATGCACAAAACTTACTAAAAATGAAAGGACGACAATTGAAGAGTTAATAAACACCGCTTCTATATATATTGCATCCAGCAGGCCTTAAATATTTGATTCATGAATTCCACAAAAGTCCATAATGTAGTGTATGCTCCCTTTTCTAGCTCGTGGGAAAAGAAAACAAAAAACTCCTCCCTCCCAAACGTTACAATCAGAGAGCAAATTTTTTTTGTAACTTGTAGGAGGGGCGACATAAAAAGTAACGTTTTTGTACCACCCACTGGGGTCAATGAGGGGGTGACGACCGTAACAGCTACACATGGGATATTTGTTCTTGATCTCACTTTGAACTTTTTCACTTTTACCTCCAGCTTATATAGATTCTGAACCAAGTTCAACTTTTTATGCTTTATGACCTCAAACGGGTGCTGCATCCCAAGTATTGTGAACAGCGAGTCTGGTATCTTTCAGAAACTAAGATTACGGACTCTATCCTAATATTCTAGATGTGGCGATCTTTCAAAGTCATGGTAGACTGCTTATGTTCTTGGCAGTAAAAAAGTTAACATATTATAAGATCTAAAACTATTCAAAAGGTGATGAGATTATTCGGAAGAAAAAATAGTAGAGACTGTCCACAAGATAGTGGTACCCTACTTTTATTTTCTGTGCTTACACTTAAAGGGGTTTAACCCTGATAATAAATCTGTTCCAAATAAAAGATCCTGGAAGAACAATACACTTTGCAAATACAATTCAGGTCCAAATATGCAAAATGTTTCTATTTCAGGTTTACCTAGCAAATAAAAAAAACAGAACCTATTAAAAATGAGCTTTTCTTATAGTTAAAAAGCTCAAATCTCATTTTAAAAAAAACGGAGAGTAAGTAAAAAAAACAGGGTCAGCAGATTAGTAATAATAATCCAAGTAGATCTGGGTTGAGTGATACTTATGATGGAAATCACATCTAAGGAAAGAGTCGTAAATCCTCAGTTTCCCTTCCTAGCAGCGGAGGTTGGCACCCTATGGGGAATGTAGTGGCGCCCCTGCTCCATGTTGGATAACCCTGCCTGACCCTGAGAGGAAGTCCCTCACCAAGCCGTCACCAACACCCAATAAAGTGCTTAACCCATTATCTACCAACGTCCTTTTTTTGGACGCCTAATCTTTAGCTTTTAGCAACAAAGATTTTATAATTTTTATAATTAGGTCCAATTTTTGGTGTTGTGTTTGTAAAATGAATGTTTTCAAAATAGGAAATGATGTCATTGTCATTTTTAATTGAATATTGGGACGCCCTTTTCTGAAAAATCCGTACTTGTAAAAATTTTAATTTGGCAAGTAATGGGTTAAGTGCAATTCAGCTTGGACAATCTGCCACAAACGTCTGTAGATGATCACTAAGTGAGTGCTCCTTATTACACAGGTCATTCAAAAAGTGCTGCAGTTTCAATATCAAGAACTAAATCCCTATATATATATATATTATATATACATATATATGTATAAATAGGGATTTGTCAGATATTGATATAAAGTTATCTATTTCTGACCAGATATAAAGAGAATATTCCAATGTTCTAATCACATAGTCACAATAGAATTGAAAAATCTGCACGTCACACGCATGAGGACGGTCCATCATGACACA
This sequence comes from Ranitomeya imitator, assembly GCF_032444005.1. NCBI lineage: Eukaryota > Metazoa > Chordata > Amphibia > Anura > Dendrobatidae > Ranitomeya > Ranitomeya imitator. The sequence continues at coordinate 523,507,507 of NC_091285.1, forward strand.
TGCGAGAAAGACCAGCAGGAGCCTGTCGGCGGATGAAATATGTGATCAGACTACATAGGTAAGCTGAAATAGAAAAATTATACATTTTTGGAAATTCATTGTATTTCAAGAGTTAATTGTTTTTCCACTCTTTTACTTAAGATGGATAGATTATCATGGTAAAACCCCCACTTAATAATCTAAAATCCAGAACATAAAATGTTATTTTCTCCAAAACGTTTCCATTTGTGACAATAAAAACAACAAGGCAAACAAAAGAAAAAAAAATACCCAACAACATAAAAAACACAGACTAAGAAATCCAACATACCTAAACCACTTTGCTTCATGTCCAATGGCTGCCTGGCATAGGAAGTGAAGAGGCGGTACCCACCGGATTTCGAGGAAGTCTCTGAAAGCACCTGTGGATCGGAGATAATGACAGTGAAGCGTCTACACCGAAAATTAGCAATATTCCCTTCTCAGATACAACAGCATTATCAGGAATGTGTACACGACAAAAAAACAAGCAAGTTAACACCACAAACTTTCCAGAAGTTTACATTAGGAAAGGAAACAGAGGTCCATATAATAAGCCATGGCATTAGGGATGAGAGGAATGAGCAGGCAAACAGGTTCTACACAAAAGAGACGAACCGCAGCAGGACTGATGTTATGCTAAGGCAATGGAGTCTGGAGTCTCAGCGTTTAGAGGGAAAGAACAACCCAGAATTGCTTTCATCTTGGTACACTTCACATACAGGAAGGTCATCCAATTTTTAACATAATGCATTTGCTTAAAATAGGTTTCCATGATTAGCAAAAATGATCTGCTGATTGCTCCGAAAGCAGTGCCATATTTGTCCATAGGCTGTGTACAGTATTGCAGGTGAGCGGTTCCTATACTACTATAGCACCAGTAAGCAAACAGAAAATTAAATTTTTAGCCAAACATAAAAACAAGGTATTAAAGCAAAAAAAAAGAAAGGAGTGCAACATAAAAAAATATTAAATCATTCCAGATTCTATGAAGCTATACAAGTTTGTAATAGAATATTTAGGCAATGTGCCCACGATCAGGATACAGAAGCGTTTTGATTGTAACGTATTTTCGCTGCATCCAAAATGCTGCGTTCTAATCAGGCAGGTAAATCCTCGTTCACTGAACGAGGCGGATTTACCGCATCTAATGAATGGCTACGAGTGGCACTACTAGTGTCTCCTGCAGATAATTGACATGCTGCGGCTTGTAAACCCGCACCGCGGATGAGTTTACGCAGCATCAAATAGAAACAGTGGGCATGGGATTTCTATATCCACTGTGTTTGTAAGCTAGAACGTAGCATTTTGGACGCAGCACATGTGAGCGGTGTCCAAAACTTTGCTATTCCTGATCGTGGGTAGATACCCGCAAAGTAAGAATTCATTATATATACACTGCTCAAAAAAATAAAGGGAACACTAAAATACCACATCCTAGATATCACTGAATGCAGCGTCGGACTGGAGCACCTTGGGCCCACCAGAGAAAATCATTCTTGGGGCCCACTATGTAGCTAATATCAGGGTATAATATAAGGTAGTAAACGTCTTAATTATGTAGTAAGGGTTGGGTAGCCCCCTCGCAGAATATAATTTAGCCCCCTCACAGAATATAACGCAGTCCCCTCTAATAGAATATAATGCAGCACCCCACAAAATATAATGCAACCCCCTCAGGTATAACGCAGTCCCCACCATAGAATATAATGTAGCACCCTCATAGGCTATAATGCAGCCCCCTCATATAGTATAATGCAGCCACCACAGAATATAATGTAGTCAACTGAGAGAATGCAGCCCCACCACAGAATATAATGTAGCCCCCCCATAGAGTATACTGTAGCCCCCTCACATAGTATGTTGTAGCCCCCCATAATATAATGTAGTCCCCTGAGAATAATGCAGTCCCCCCACAGAATATAATGTAGCCCCCTCATAAAATATAATGCAGCCCCTCTCCAACCCCATCATTGTCCTCATCACCACCTCCATCATTGCCTTCTCCCCCACCACCCCTATCATTCTCCCCCACCACCTCCATCACTGCCCATTCCACCACCTGCATCAATGCCTCCTCCCCCACCTTCATTGTCCATTTCATCACCTGCATCATTGCCTCCCCCATCACCATCCTTGCCCATCACCTCCATCATTGCCTCCCCCTACCACCATCATTGCCCATTTCATCACCTCCATCACTGCCTCCCACCATCACCATTATCATTGCCTCTCCACCACCACCATCATTGCCCATCACCTCCATCATTGCCTCCCCACACCCTCATTGACCATCACCTCCATCATTCCCTCCCTCGCCATGATTGCCCATCACCTCCATCATTGTCTCCCCCACCATCACTGCCCATCACTTCCATAATTGCATCCCCTCACCTCCATCATTGCCTCCCTACCACCATCATTGCCCATCACCTCCATCATTGTATTCCCCCCACCATCATTGACCATCACCTCCATCATTGTCTCCCCCAACCACCATCATTGCCCATCACCTCCATCATTGTCTCCCCCACCAATATCATTGTCCTTCACCACACACACACAGCTCATCACACACACGCACATTTTATTCAATAAAACAAAACATATATAATATATATATATATTTTAGATAAACACAATATAAAACTGTGTAAACCCTACTAAACACCTTTGCCAACTTTATCTGCAGAAGCCACCTGTGATTTTGTGCGGCCATGGTACGTTGTGCCCGGTTACAACCCCAGCTCTGCTACCTCTAGGACTTGCGGACTATAGTAGTAGTCCGTGACTGGAGTAGTGAAGTATGGCAGAGTGCACACACTGATGGCAAATGCCTTTTTAGCAGAGTGAACACGTGTACGGAGAATTACTAACCTTATTACAGAGGTAATATGAACAGAGAACACTGCTGAGAGACACACAGGCAATTAGGTGAGATTCATCGTGATTCGTGCGGCATTAAAAGGGATATGCATATTTTATGGCATATACGAGGTGGCATGATTTCCAACAAGGCAGAGACTAAGTCACCACTGGACTGTTAACAGCAGTACATAAATTCAGCCCTATAATACACAGGAAAGGAACTTCTAACAACTTTTCCTACAATGGACACACACGAGTTTGTGCAGTCCGGGGACGTCTGTGATAACAATGCGTACCCCAGTAACCAGATGTTCTATTCTGGAGGACACAGATTTCATTTGATCCTTTAGCTATTCCATAGGGGACCTGTAGGAGCTGCAGGCGTAGGAAGAGGTTAATGGGAAGAAGTCTGTGGCTGCACATACATGAGTGAGACACAGCTCCTCAGCTAAGGGGACAATGCCAGATGGAAGATAAGAGCGTGCCAGTGACAGCCATGCCAATCGCCTACACTCTTACAGGCTGAGATGTCATCGGGCGCAGAACCAGTATCCGGCCACCATCCAGAGGTCAGCACTGAAGAGAGCTGTATCTCCAGCAATGCCAATCACCTGAGGGCATCCTGTCACATGTCACACCTTTATCTCTGGAGGGATTAGGAATGCAAGCTATTGTTCTCTGTGAGCAGCCAATCTACGGTCTTATTGGAGTGATCTTCAATGAATAGTCCAGAAACAATAGCTGCTCCCCCACCTCACTAGTTTACCTCCAGGTGTGGTCTCCGGTGCATACACAGTAGCGCCTGATGGCAGCTGGAGGGCTCCTTTCTATAAATCACTACTATAGGAACAAGTGTCGGTCCCAACAGCTGACTCCTGTGTGCACACCGTGCATCTGCAGCGCCTGCACACAGCTAGCACAGGCGGTGTGAGCAGCCCGCAGGACAAGTGCCCACACCGGGCGCCCACTGCTGCTAGAACTGAGCCCCACACGTGCCTCGTCCCTCATACTCACCTGTCCCACTGCACGGCCCTGCCGACATCCCTCGCGCTCTGTCCCGACTCCAGGCGGAGGCGCCGGCGCAGCACCTTCTTCCTGCTTGAGCGGTCATGTGACACCGTTCATTAAGATCATGAATATGCGCATATTCATGATCTTAATGAGCGGTGTCACGTGACCGCTCGTTCAGGACGAGCTGCAGTGCAGACGCCGAGACCATCGCTGGAGCAGGGTGAGTATTCAAGGCGGGCGGCGGGGGGGCCCTGGAGACTGGAGCAGTGGGGGCCCTGGAGGCTGGAGCAGTGGGGGCCCTGCCAGCAGGTGTCAGTGCTAGGGCCCACCGGAGGATCCTCCGGTTCTCCGGTGGGCCAGTCCGAGCCTGACTGAATGAAATATTCCAGTTGTAAATCTTTATTCATTACATAGTGGAATGTGTTGAGAACAATAAAACCTAAAAATGATCAACTTAAATCACAACTAATATCCGACGGAGGTCTGGAGTTGGAATGATGCTCAAAATCAAAGTGGAAAATGAAGTTACAGGCTGATCCAACTTCAGTGGAAATGCCTCGAGACAAGGAAATGATGCTCAGTAGTGTGTGTGGCCTCCACGTGCCTGTATGACCTCCCTACAATGCCTGGGCATGCTCCTGATGAGGCGGCGGATGGTCTCCTGAGGGATCTCCTCCCAGACCTGGACTAAAGCATCCCCTAACTCCTGGACAGTCTGTGGTGCAACGTGACGTTGGTGGATGGTGCAAGACATGATGTCCCAGATGTGTTCAATCGGATTCAGGTCTGGAGAACGGGCGGGCCAGTCCATAGCTTCAATGCCTTCATCTTGCAGGAACTGCTGACACACTCCAGCCACATAAGGTCTGGCATTGTCCTGCATTAGGAGGAACCCAGGGCCAACTGCACCAGCATATGGTCTCACAAGGGGTCTGAGGATCTCATCTCGGCACCTAAGGGCAGTCAGGATACCTCTGGCGAGCCCATGGAGGGCTGTGCAGCCCTCCAAAGAAATGCCACCCCACACCATTACTGACCCACTGCCAGACCGGTCATGCTGAAGGATGTTGCAGGCAGCAGATCGCTCTCCACTGCGTCTCCAGACTCTGTCACGTCTGTCACATGTGCTCAGTGTGAACCTGATTTCATCTGTGAAGAGCACAAGGCGCCAGTGGCAGATTTGCCAATCCTGGTGTTCTGTGGCAAATGCCAAGCATCCTGCATGGTGTTGGGCTGTGAGCACAACCCCCATCTGTGGACGTCAGGCACTCAGATCATCCTCATCGAGTCGGTTTCTAACCGTTTGTGCAGACACATGCACATTTGTGGCCTGCTGGAGGCAATTTTGCAGGGCTCTGGCAGTGCTCTTCCTTGCACAAAGGCTGAGGTAGCGGTCCTGATGCTGGGTTGTTGCCCTCCTACGGCCCCCTCCACATCTCCTGGTGTACTGGCCTGTCTCCTGGTAGCGCCTCCAGCCTCTGGACACTACACTAACAGACACAGCAAACTTTCTTGCCACAGCTCGCATTGATGTGCCACCCTGGATGAGCTGCACTACCTGAGCCACTTGTGAGTTGTAGAGTCCATCTCATGCTACCACGAGTGTGAAAGCACAACCAACATTTAAAAGTGACCAAAACATCAGCCAGAAAGCATTGGTACTGAGATATGGTCTGTGGACCCCACCTGCAGAACCACTCCTTTATTGAGTGTGTCTTGATAATTGCCAATAATTTCCATCTGTTGTCTATTCCATTTACACAACAGCATGTGAAACTGATTGTCAAATAGTGTTGCTTCCTTAGTGGACAGTTTGATTTCAGAGAAGTTTGATTTACTTGGAGTTATATTCTGTTGTTTAAGTGTTCGCTTTATTTTTTTGAGCAGTGTATATTCACCCAAACCATATGAGAAAAAAAAACACATTATAAACCTTTGTGAGTATATGTAATAATATCTGGATATTATATAAATCTACATAAATGATGAAATTAGAAGTTCACACACACTATATAAAAAGACACATATGCATGTTTTTCTTTAGGCCATGTTCTGATGTCAGAAATAAAACTCCGGGCAGTCACGCTTTCAAATAGCAGGCATGTCTAGTTACATGTCCTGGTTCGCATATGACTGCAGGAGCTGCCTGCTATGTGCATGCACTAGTCTGATCCGTAAATCAGTCCAAAGTAGTGTATCCAGCAACTTTTTTTTTTTCCAAGCAGGCCATTAGTCTGTGTGGAAAAATCGGTTAAAGGATGTTTCGTCCCCAGCAGTTTGCCCCCGGGTACATCTTGTTCGTGACGCCAAGTTGAGTTGCCCGCCAGTGAAGTGGGGCACTCGGTACCGGGTCCAGTACTTGAAGGGGACGTCACGGTGGCTGCGACCCGGTCCATGACCCTGGGCACTCAAATAAAAGGGAAAAGTCTTTTAAGGGTTTGGTGAATAAAGTTTGTGTTTGTGACGCCACCTGTGATATTCGGTCAGTAGGGACAGACGTTGCTTAAAGGGGTCCTCTGGGGTGATGACATGGCAGCTGGACGGTATAACTTCCCATAGGTGAAGTAAATGTACCCGGGGACGAAACATCCAAATCCCGGAAAAATCGACCATGTGCACTGGCACATTGGCAATAATTGGTGTGTGTGGTTTGACAGCATCTGTTTGTATAATATGCTCTTCTGAACGTGCATTTAAAGCGGGTTTCTGAAAGTCTGAATAAGTGAGAAGCACCAAAACCAACTAGCTGCCTGTAAACACAAAACCAACAGGGGAAGAAGTGGAGCATTGGAGTTAGATTATTGGGTAATCCAGAGAGGAAAGTACACTTTCATTTGGTATTTTAGGCCACTTGTGAATATTCACTGATCAAAATAATGCAGGTGGTGACCACAGATCATTTCTCTGTTCTCATCCTTTTTGGCTGTTGTTTTGGTCACTTTTGCATTTTTTCATTGCTCTCACCTCTAGAGGTTCAGTACAGTAGTATGAGGTGGTGTCTACAATCCACAGACATTGCTCAGGTAGTGCAGCTCATCCAGGATGGCACATGAATGCGAGCTGTGGGAAGAAGGGTAGCGGTGTCTGTCAGCACAGTGTCCAAAGCAGAGAGCAGATACCAGGAGACAGGCCAGTACACAAGGAGACATGGAGTGGGCCAAAGGAGGGCAACAACTCAGCAGCAGGAGTGTCACTTTCTCCTTTGTGCAAGGAGGAACAGGAGGACCAGTGAGCTCTGCAAAATGACCTCCAGCAGGTCACTAACATCCATTTGTCTGCTCAAACTGTCAGAAACAGACTCCGGAAGAGTGGGATGAGGGAACAACGTTCACAAGTAGGTGTTGCAGGGCAACTGGCATGTGCCACAGAACATCAAGATTGGCAGATTCGACATTGGCGCCCTGTGTTCTTCATGCTGTGTTCTTCACACTCAGCATATTTGACCGACTTGACAAGAGTCTAGAGATGCCATGGAGAATGTTCTGCTGCCTGCAACATCCTCCAGCATGACCAGTTTGACAGTGGGTCAGTAATGGTGTGGGAGGTATTTTTTTGAAGGGTCGCACAGCCCTCCATGTGCTAGCCAGAGTTACCCATTAGATATCAGGATGAGATTCTCAGACCCATTGTGAGACCGTGTGCAGTGGGGCCCTGGGTTTCTTCTGATGCATGACAATGCTAGGCCTCATGTGGCTGAAGTATGTCAGCAGTTCCTGCATGCTGAAGGCATTGATGCTATGGACTAGCCTGCCCGTTCCCCAGACCTGAAATATCTGTGACATCATGAGTCGTTCCATTTACAAATGCCATGTTGCACCACAGACTGTCCAGGAATTAACTGATGCTTTAATCCAGGTCTGCTAGGAGAGCCCACAGGAGAACACCAGCCACCTCATCAGGAGCATGCCCAGCCTTTGTAAGGTGGAGTCATACAGGCACATGGAGGCCACACACACTACTGAGCATCATTTCCTTAATAAGGTAATAGCACGGCACTCCGTATGTGGTGAGGTGCACGAATAGGGTACCACTCCCAATATTAAAGCAAAAATTCGGCACTCTCAATTAATATGCAAAAAAGATTTATCAGAATTTTATTGATCCACTGTGACAAATAAAATGTTGATGTTTCGGCCAATACCTAGGCCTTGATCAGAACTATTTGTCTTCAGAATACATGGATCGCTGGACAAGTGATATCACGAATGATGCCGCATGTAGGCGCATGTAGGATAGTAGCACACAACGTGCAGGAGAAATGGCGACATTTCTCCTGCAGACATTTCCTTGTCCTGAGGCATTTCCACTGAAGTTGGATCAGCCTGAAATTTGATTTTCCACTTTGATTTCGGGTATTATTCCACATCCAGACCTCCATGCAATATTAATTTTAATTTACATTGATCATTTTTATGCTTCATTGTTCACAACACATATAATGAATAAAGATTTTAAACTGGAATACTTCATTTAGTGATATCTAAGGTCTGTTCTGTCAATGTGGCATTACGTCGATTGACAGCTGGTTCACCTGCAGTTAGGCAGCAGGAATCTGGATCTGGATGTAAATCAGCATGACATCAGCAGAGAATTTCCATCAACAGAGCAGAGCAGAGCAGAAGAGAATAAGCTGCTCTGACAACATGATGTCAGTGGAAGCCACAGAGTTGCCAGCAGGAAAGGTACATGATCACTCTTAACTGGCAGAGATTGACGCTGGGCCAAATACGCAGGTATTTAGCAACTACCTGCTTGTTAGTTCCTAGCCCCATAGCAAAAAAAAAAATAACCCCTTTAGGCATTTCCCTAATTACAGCCTGCAGAAAAACCATGTGAAGTGTGATTCTTCAATTATGCTCTATACTATTAGTCCTTTCTATTCTAATTTCCCAATCTCCTAAATGTATGTTAGCAACAAATAGAAAACAGATGGACATATGACTGCAAATAAACTCTGTGTAGTTTAACCCTGAACTTTAAAGGTACCGTCACATTAAGCGACGCTGCAGCGATCTAGACAACGATCCCGATCGCTGCAGCATCGCTGTGTGGTCGCTGGAGAGCTGTCACACAGACAGCTCTCCAGCGACCAACGATGCCGGTCCCCTGGTAACCAGGGTAAACATCGGGTTACTAAGCGCAGGGCCGCGCTTAGTAACCCGATGTTTACCCTGGTTACCAGAGTAAACGTAAAAAGAACAAACACTACATACTTACATTCCGATGTCTGTCCTCCGGCGCTCTGCTTCTCTGCACTGTCAGCGATGTCTGCGGGAGGTCCAGCGACGAAATAAAGTGCTGGACTTTCTGCTCCGACCAAAGATGTAATAGCAGGATCCAGATCGCTGCTGCCTGTCAAACTGAACGATATCGCTAGCCAGGACGCTGCAATGTCACGGATCGCTAGCGATATCGTTCAGTGTGAAGGTACCCTTAGACTGTATTCGATTTGTGTCTCATATTTAATCCCTTCACCTTACTATTTGCGACATGAGCTGATGTCTTTACTGATACCATTTTGGGTAGATATGGTGTTTTGTTCACCTCTTATTGCATTTTATTTCATTTTTATGGAGGCCAAAAAAACATAATTTTGGCATTTTGATTATTTTCTTCGTTACCTTTCAGATTAATTTATTTTATATTTTGATAGATCGGACTTTTAAGAACACAGTGATACAAAAATTTGTATTTTTTAATTGTTTTATTTTTAATAGGGTAATAAGTGGGTGATTTGACCTTTTGTGAGTTTTTTCATAATTTTTAAAAACTATTTTCACTGTCTGTTCATTGTTTTTTTTAATAGTCCTTGAAACTGAAATTGTCTGATGGTTTGTGTTATACAAAGAAGTACATCAGCGCTGCTATGTAATGCTAAAATCACAATCTCCTATCAACATCAGCCACCGACTGACCTTCGCAGGAGAGTAAATGGCAGGCACAGGGATCATCAGCAGACACTGGGCTGTGAAAACAACCCATTGGCTCCCGTGATCATGGAGCCCTGTCACAGCATGTTAACTGTTGCTGTCAGAGATTGCCATTGGCCTCTCCACCCATGGCTGTGGGTAAATATGCAGGCTCAGTGTGCTGAGCCCAGATCAAAGTCAGGGACCACAACTTTTGACGTATGATTCACCATTCAAAATATTTTGATAACCTATCCATAGGATATGCCATCGATATCAGATTGACGGCATCCCATATCAGACACCGATCAGCTGTTACGAGCTCCAGCCTAATGTATAAATGATACAGAGCTGTGAATCCAATGTGTATCAACTGCTGCCGAGTACTGCAGAACAAATCATACTGTTTTGAGCACAAGCTGATGTACAGTACTTGGGAGCAGCCACTACATATTGCATGGAGCTGCGCCAATCAGATCCATCACAAGTCTTTACATTTGGCACTTGCCGAAGCTTGAAACAGCTGATTGATGGGGATGCCCAGGTGATGGACCCCAGCCGATCTACCATGATTGATGACGAATAGGTGATCAATATATTCTGACTACTCAAAGTTGCATTTTCTTCTAAGAAAGTATGGTTACGGAGACAAGAAAAAGTTTCCCATTTCTTATTTTTGAAACTGTGTAATTGTACAGTAACTGTCTGGCTTGTCTATTTCTATGTGCTGAAAGCCCTTTTATGTGTATCTTGCAAGTTCAACAAGCAGTTTACAACATCTACAAATGTCTGGACACTACTTGCATAGTAAGGCCGGAGTCACACTACCGTTGAATATGGACGATTGCATAGCACTCTGACCAATATTCATCTATGGGGCAGCTTACATCGCCGTATTTTTTCTCAGCCATTTTCAGTGTGCGAGTATTGAATCACTCGCACCCATATAAGCCTAAGGGTGCGAGTAAAACAACGCACATCACTCAGATATCATCCGAGTGCTGTACGATATACGCTGACCCCGGCAATGGAGGAGATGGAGAAATTCATTTATCCACCTCCTCCGCAGTTGCGCGAGAGGATCGGAGCACAGTAGCATGACACTCGGCTCCCGCTCGCAGCAGAGCAGGAGCCGAGTGTCATTAGCATATCGCATCCGATGCTCTCGCATCGAATGCCATACATTCGTCTGACCCCAGCCTAAGACACAGTTCTAGGACAAAAACACCTAAGGTGGGATAGATTCAGTCAGTTTCAGATGAGACCTCAAATCTTGCTGTGCCCCACAACTTCTTGATCGGCATCATCAGAAAGGAGTGTACATTAGTTAATAATTTACTAGAGAGCATCCACTGTCATCATAGAAAAAATACATATATGTAACTGCAGTTAAAAGGGTTGTCCACTACTAGAACAACCCCTTCTCAGTCCTCATGTTTGGCCCCGTTAAAAACAAACAAAAAAAACCTATACTCTCCTCCTGTACAGTCGACGTTTCAACGGTGTCGGCACTCACGTTCCCGGGGCTCACATAGGGTTGTTACGTCATGTGACCCCTGCACCCAATCAACGCTGGCTTCACGGTCCTCGTCTTCGGACGTATTAATCATAAAATTCAGGGCTGCGGCTATTCTCTGTCTTGATGTTCAATTTGCTGAAATGGTGTCGGCACGGGAGTTGAGTAAAGGTGCTTTTATTTTAATAGGGCCAAACATGAAGATTGAGAAGAGATTGTCTAAGTAGTGGACAAGCCCTTCAAATTATTTTATTATATTAATTTCTATATAGTGTGCTCCGCTTGTAATCATTCTTTGATCACCATAAAAATCAAATGGTACAGTTAAAAAAACATTATTTTCTTTTAAGATTAGAAGATACTAAAAACAAATTTACAGTATATGTGCTTGGAAAATCCAGAGTTCGTGGAGTTAAACACATAGTTATCATAAGATAAAAATATATGAGCAGGTTAAAGGGAACCTGTCACCCCCAAAATCGAAGGTGAGCTAAGCCCACCGGCATCAGGGGCTTATCTACAGCATTCAGTAATGCTGTAGATAAGCCCCCGATTTATCCTGAAAGATGAGAAAAACAAGTTAAATTATACTCACCCAGGGACGGTCTCGCTGCGGTCTGGTCCGATGGGTGTCGCAGTCTGGTCCAGCCCCTCCCATCTTCTTACGATGACGTCCTCTTCTTGCCTTCATGCTGCGGCTCCGCCGCAAGCGTACTTTGTCTGCTCTGTTGAGGGCAGAGCAAAGTACTGCAGTGCGCAGGCATCGGGAAAGGTCAGAGAGGCCCTCAACAGGGCAGACAAAGTACGCCTGTGCCGGAGCCGCAGCGTGAAGGCAAGAAGAGGACATCATCATAAGAACAAGGGAGGCCCCGGACCGGACCACGACGCCCATTGATCTGACTATAATCTAACCTTTTTTTCTCATCTTTCAGGTTACATCAGGGGCTTATCTACAGCATTCCAGAATGCTGTAGATAAGCCCCTGATGCCGGTGGGCTTAGCTCACCTTCGATTTTGGGGGTGACAGATTCCCTTTAAATGGACCAGGAGTTTTATGATATTATCTGTGCATTAAGGTTTTATTAAAAAAAAAATGTTTATAAAGAGTTTTGGAGGAAGATTAAGGGTGCTTTCACAACGTGATGCCATGACTAAGACCTGATGGTCGAAACGCGTCGGCGTTGACCACCTGGGACCCCCATCTCTTCTTTGCAAATGTTTGCATTTTAAAGTGTTTCCAATAAATTGACTTTTTAGAAGATCCATGCTGGAGATTATTTTTTCTTTTTCACAACGTGGTTTGGCACACGTTTGTTGGTCCCCTCGGGGCTTATGTCCGAATCCCCCACAAAACAGGATTCGAGTGTATGTGCCCACGGAGCCATAGACTATAATGGTGCTGACAGAGCTAACGAGTGCTCCGTCATGCATCATTTTCGGACATATATGCCTAATGGAGACGGACACTTAAACGGATGCTCAGACATTGTACTTGTCCCATTAGATTCATGCACACATCAGGTTAAATATCATTTAGGGTTGTAAAAAAATCTAAAAGGTAATGCTATTACATAGTTTTTAAGGTTGAAGGAAGACTTTAAGTCCATCTAGTTCAACCCATAGCCTAACCTAACATGCCCTAACATGTTGATCCAGAGGAAGGCAAAAAAAACCCATGTGGCAAAGAGTAAGCTCCACATTGGGGAAAAAAATTCCTTCCCGACTCCACATACGGCAATCAGACTAGTTCCCTGGATCAACGCCCTATCAAGGAATCTAGTGTATATATCCTGTAACATTATACTTTTCCAGAAAGGTATCCAGTCCCCTCTTAAATTTAAGTAACGAATCACTCATTACAACATCATACGGCTGAGCGTTCCATAGTCTCACTGCTCTTACAGCAAAGAATCCGCATCTGTAATTGTGCTTAAACGTTCTTTCCTCCAGACGTAGAGGATGCCCCCTTGTCCCTGTCTCAGGTTTATGATTAAAAAGATCAACAGAAAGGTCTTTGTACTGTCCCCTCATATATTTATACATTAAAATAAGATCACCCCTTAGTCTTCGCTTTTCCAAACTAAATAGCCCCAAGTGTAATAACCTATCTTGGTATTGCAGACCCCCCCCAGTCCTCTAATAACCTTGGTCGCTCTTCTCTGCACCTGCTCCAGTTCAGCTATGTCTTTCTTATACACCGGAGACCAGAACTGTGCACAGTATTCTAAGTGTGGTCGTACAAGTGACTTGTATAGTGGTAAAATTATGTTCTCCTCATGAGCATCTATGCCTCTTTTAATGCATCCCATTATTTTATTTGCCTTAGTAGCAGCTGCCTGACACTGGCCACTGAATATGAGTTTGTCATCCACCCATACACCCAGGTCTTTTTCATTGACTGTTTTGCCCAGAGTTTTAGAATTAAGCACATAATTATACATCTTATTAATTCTACCCAAGTGCATGACCTTACATTTATCCCCATTAAAGCTCATTTGCCATTTATCAGCCCAAGCTTCAAGTTTACATAAATCATCCTGTAATATAAAATTGTCCTCCTCTGTATTGATTACCCTGCAGAGTTTAGTGTCATCTGCAAATATTTAAATTGTACTCTGAATGCCCCCAAGAAGGTAATTAATAAATATGCTATAAAGAAGAGGGCCCAATACTGACCCCTGTGGTACCCCACTGCTATCCGCGACCCAGTCCGAGTGTGTTCCATAACCACCCTTTGTTTCCTATCCCTGAGCCAGCTCTCAACCCACTTACACATATTTTCCCCTATCCCCATTATTCTCATTTTATGTATCAACCTTTTGTGTGGCACCGTATCAAAAGCTTTTGAAAAGTCCATATACACTACATCTACTGGGTTCCATTGGTCCAGTCCGGAACTTACCTCTTCATAGAAGCTGATCAAATTAGTCTGACATGAACGGTCCCTAGTAAACCCGTGCTGATACTGGGTCATGAGGTTATTCCTCTTCAGATACTCCAGTATAGCATCCCTTAGAATGCCCTCCAGGATTTTACCCACAGTAGAGGTTAAGCTTACTGGCCTATAATTACCGAGTTCAGTTTTTGTCCCCTTTTTGAATATTGGCACCACATTTGCTATACGCCAGTCCTGTGGTACAGACCCTGTTATTATGGAGTCTTTAAAGATTAAAAATAATGGTCTATCAATGACTGTACTTAATTCCTGCAGTACTCGGGGGTGTATCCCATCCGGGCCCGGAGATTTGTCAATTTTAGTGATTTTTAGACGCCGCCGTACTTCCTGCTGGGTTAAGAAGGTGACACTTAATGTGGAATTTTTGTTATCACTGATCATATTGTCTGCCATGGGATTTTCTTTTGTAAATACTGATGAAAAAAAGTCATTTAGCATATTGGCTTTTTCCTCATCCTCATCCACCATTTCACCCAGACTATTTTTAAGGGGGCCAACACTATCATGTTTTAGTTTCTTACTATTTACGTAGTGAATATTTTGGGATTATTTTTACTCTCTCTGGCAATGAGTCTCTCTGTCTCAATCTTTGCTGCCTTGATTTGCTTTTTCCAGACTTTATTTAATTTTCTGTATTTATTTAATGCCTCATCACTACCTACTTCCTTTAATTCTCTAAATGCTTTCTTTTTGTCACTTATTGCGCCCCTTACAGTTCTATTTAGCCATATTGGTTTCCTCCTATTTCTGGTATGTTTATTCCCATACGGTATACACTGTGCACAGGTCCTATCCAGGATGCTAATAAACGTCTCCCATTTTCTTTGTGTATTTTTATGTCTCAGGATATCGTCCCAGTTAATTGCACCAAGATCATCTCTCATCTGTTGGAAATTTGCCCTCCTGAAGTTTAGTGTCCGTGTAACCCCTCTACTACACATCTTATTAAAGGATACATGAAAACTTAAAAAGAAAGTAAAATGAGTGCCAACACTGCTGGAATGGTGTCGGCACGAGAGGGGAGTATAAGCAGTTAATTTTATTGGCACCAAACATTTAGATCAAGAAGGGACTGTCCTAGCAGAGGACAAGCCCTTAAAAGAGATGGTGTCGATGGCTATAGGCCATGACAGTGGTCTTTGGCCAATGGATGGGAGTGGGAAAACAGCCTTTTGCCTGACAGTATCTATGTCTCTTCCTTTGATTATTCAGCCTGGTGCAATGTCACTAATGTAGAGTGACGTACATTTGATATCGCGCCAGACCAAACTTATTGCAACTCAATAACGAAACTACTGTCTTAGTAGTACTACTAGTCTAATTCTCTAGACAAAGTGAAAATGTATGTAAAATGGTCTTAATGGGTACCTAGAACTTTATTTTTATGTTTTACTTAAATATTTTGCTGATCAAAGGAAGTCCAGGTCCTGAGACCCCCAACAATCAAAAAAATGTTTAATGTGTTAATCTCTTCAAGCATCACTACTCAGCTCTCGCATGAGTGCATATAGAGTGATGCACGAGGCCAATAAAAAGTCTATGATCCTATAAAATGTGGACAACTAACTCAGACTTACAACAGGTCATACGTAGCTCCATGTGTGCGCTTTTGCAAGGGCTGAATGCTGCTTGCAGAGGTGATGATGGCATCAGAACAATGTTTTGAGTGATCGGTGGGGATCTCAGGTCAAAAACCTCAAGCAATCGGTAGCATGTTTCAGTAGGACAGGTAGGACATATCATTAATGCAGCCATATCATTAATGCACAGGGTCCCAAGAGGTAAAGGGGCCAATTTCCACCTCCAAAGAAAGTAAAATTGTACATTGTACAATCCCCCCTTTATCACCCTGTTTGCTAGGTAAAAATAATAAAAAAATGTATTTTTTTCCATTCTTTGCAGTTAGGGTTGGTGCTAGGGTTAGGGTTGGGGCCAAGGTTGGGGTTAGAGCTAGGGTTGGGGCTAGGGTTAGGATTGGGGCTACGGTTAGGGTTGAGGTTAGAGCTAGGGTGAGGGTTGGGATAGGGTAAGGGTTGAGGCTAGGGTTAGGGTTATGTTGGGGTTAAGGTTGTGCAGGGGTTACGGTTGGAGTTATGGTTGTGGTGTTGGGGTTATGGTTGTGTTGGGTTTAGAGTTGTGTTGGGTTAAGGTTGTGTTAGGGTCACGGTTGTGTTACGGTTACGGTTGTGTTGGGGATACAGTTGGGGTGTTGATGTTAGGGTGGTGTTGGAGTTAGGGTTGTGGTAAGGGTTGGGATGAGGGTCAGGGGTAAGGCTGTGTTAGGGTTGGAGTTAAAATTGGGAGGGATTTAAACTGTTTTGGTACATCAGAGGTCTCCAAATGCGACATGGAGCCTGCCATTGATTCCAGCCAATTTTGCGTTCAAAAAGTTAAACGGTGCTCTCTCCCTTCTGAGCCCTGCCATGTGCCCAACAGTGGCTTTACCCCACATACGGGGTATCAGCATACTCTGGAGAAGTTTCACAACACATTTTGTGGTCCATTTTCTCCTGATAATCTTGAGAAAATAAAAAAGTTTAGGTCTAAATTAAATTTTGTGAAAAAAAGTAAAATGTTAATTTTTTTCCTTCCACATTGCTTTAGTTCACGTGAAGCACCTGAAGGGTTACTAGTCTTCCTGAATGTGGTTTTGAGCACCTTGAGGGGTGCAGTTTTTATAATGGTGTCACTTTGGGGTATTTTAAGTCTTACTGACCCCCCAAACTCACTTAAAATGTGAGATGATCCCTAAAAAAATGGTTTTGTAAATTTTGTTGGAAAAATGAGAAATTGCTGGTCAACTTTTAACTCTTATAACGTCCTAACAAAATAAAATGATGTTTCCAAAATACTGCTGATGTAAAGTAGACATGTGGGGAAATGTTATTTACTAACTATTTTGTACGATATGACTCTCTCATTTAAGGGAACAAATATTAAAAGTTTGAAAATTGAAATATTTTCAACATTTTTGTCAAATTTCCCTTTTTTTTCATAAATAAACACAAGTCATATCGAAGAAATTTTACCACTAACATGAAGTACAATATGTCATGAAAAAACAGTCTTAGAATCACTGGGAACCGTTGAAGCGTTCCAGAGGTATGACCTCAAAGTGACAATGGTAAAAATTGGTTTGGTCATGAAGGACAAAATTGGCTCCGTCACTAAGGGGTTTAAAAAGACCTCTCTTTATGTTAGCGTGCTGCAGTACAATATACACTAATATATACCGTAATCAAAAAATGACTCAATCCACAATTTGCCATATTTTCCATGGAGATCTGAAGACATTAAGAGATTAGATTTTTCCATTTTCAATCTTTTTTCTTTTCTTTTTTTAAAGCTGCTATTAAAGTACCTGCACATTAAAGCTGTGCCTAGTAGGAGTCCGTATTCACTAAGAAACTTAAATCTCTCTCCATTAGAATGTTCTGTTCCCAAAGCCACAAACAATATAAAGGTCCTCTCTGGCAGGTTTCCTTGTGCAACTGAAATCAACTGTATTGTAATGAGTTATTGCAATTCACGGGGCATCTGTATCACCACAGTGATGTGATTTTAGCCCGCAGGACTTCTACATCTCATCCAACTATGAGGTACATGACGTAATGGGCTCTAACAAGTAACTTTAACAATTCATTTAACCAAAGAAAGTGTATTCACCATGTTGAAAAAATGCTGTTCCAGCCAAACAGATTACCATTAAAATATAATAAAATGTAGCTTGGTAGCTTCAGCAAACCACTCACTATAGCTGAGTAATTGTATTGTCCATATTACGAAATAGAAAAGATTTGCAAAGAAAAGCATTGAAAGAGAACAGTCAGATGGTATTGACTGGAAGCACATCATAAGAGAAGAATACCTGATGGCCAAGGCAGATCAATACAGAACACACACGGCATTCTACATAATGCTGGAAGAGTCGAAGACTATGGACTAATATGAGACAAAAGGAATGGCCATGTGTAGCAGGCGCTTCCGTTCTGCACCACTTTCTATACATACAGCAGGGCAACAATGAAACTTTAACAATAAGGCACTTAGTTTGGATCATTGAAATGAGGCAAGTACTTTAAATGTTCTTTTTGAGTAATGTACTGTCCTTTTTAAGCAATTACATCAGCCTCATAAAGATATACTAAATATTGCAGTGCGATGCCCTTTAAATAATATAACATACAATGTGGCGTAGAAAGCAAATGTCAGGCACAATTTTTTACATTGGTCATATTTTAAAGTAATAATTCGCGTTAAACTCATACAATGAGATGTAACTTAATTTGAAGGACCCAATATGTGATGGCAGCCAATATTCTCTAGCTTTATTTTGTGAATCTAGCTTCAAAAGTACTAGTATGACTACATTCAATTTACACCTGAGATACTCATCTAAAACAAGCAAAAGAAGAGAATCCAGTAGCTAAGAGAAAGTGGGAAATTCAGGAATACATGTAGCGGGAATTGGGTGGCTGATGAACTCAATGTAAAAACAAAAAAAAGAACACCTGTCGCCATGATGCCAGGTTAGTGATGGACATGGCTCTGGACTGTAGAGTGATGGAACATGGGGAATGATGGGGTTCTCCCGATCTTCTCCTCCGACGCCCTTTTTGGAACATGAACTCCAAATTCCCTGTGTTTTTGGTATTCATCACCTGAAATCAAATTCGTGGACAGGAAGGTTTCAGCCCAATTACAGCTGACTGCAGAAATATGAAGGTTAAGCTTCCCCACTACTGTAGGGTCATAACATCAGATCCATCACATCATAATAAAAGAACTAACTGGATCAATAACCAATAGCAAGCATAATAAACTCATTATAGACATAGCTGTGCCGACTGAGAAAAGATCTTCACACAACATAAAGGTAAAACATTGGGTCAGAATACATATTGTGTTTTGACCAATACCAACCCTAATGTGAAAGCACAGAAGTATAATTTATGAATATGATAACAGGTTTATAAAGGGTTTAGGACATAAAGAATAGTGAGAGTAACATGATTTATTAATAGAGAAAAAGAAATTGAAAACATTCTGTTCTTTTGTGAAGTGCAAAGCCAAAGGATGTAAAACAAAGAACATTCACGACCATGGTTGTTTCCCCTGGAGCTTGAGAAACAAGCCGCACACATAGGTCCGGCTCCCACTGGCTTCTCCCTGACACCTCGGCTTGACTGACAGGTTTATAACTACACGCAAACAAGGAAAGACCTGAAAATCAAGGAGAGTTGGGCAGGGTGAAGTCTAAAGGAGCCACACAGAAGAGCAGTCTCCCCTTAGCTTGTTTTTCAGGCCGAGCTTTCTCTAAAATGCCACAGCTGATTAAATCTTAAATATGAAAATTTGATAAGAAAGGAAGGTTAAAAATATTAATAAACTTAAGGATGAGGCAGGTTGGTCTGTCCAATCAATGATAAAGTGTATAGAACAGACAAAAACAAAAAGCAAAATATTAACATTTGTGATCTCACTTTAAACAATTACTCCGGTTATATAACAAAAAAATCTCTCTATATGCATGTAGCACTCACAGGCTGGGAATGAAACCTTTGTCACTGACTGGCCGAGTAATTAAACATGTATTATTAATCGCTTTGATGCACAAAATCTACTTGTGCTGCATAATAATTACTGACTCTACACAACAGGATTCACATTTTAGTCACATAAGCGATTCAGAAAATTCAGGAAAGGTATTCTTGTTAAAACATACAATCAATAAACCTCTTCTGACAATTACCAGGGCCGTATTTGCCACTAGGCACTCGAGGGCACGTGCCTAGGGCGGCGACATTGCGGGGGGGGCGGCACCTGGGCAAGGATTTTTTTTTTTTAAGTCACAAACGCGACCGACGCAAAACCCCGCCCCCCCGCCTGCCTCCCCGCGCCCCTCCCCGCCTCCGCATCCCACCCACCCTCCATGAAGAGAGACGATACTCACCTCCTGCTCCAGCCTCCAGCGATGCCTGTTCTCACCGTCTGTAGCGCGTCCTGAGTGAGCGGTCACATGGTACCGGTCATTAAGGTCATGAATATGCGCATATTCATGACCTTATTGAGCAGTATCACATGACCGCTCACTCAGTCAGGAAGAAGGCGGCGGGACAGAGCGCCAGAGGGATGTCGGCGGCTGCGGCGCGCGCAGTGTGTGGGACAGGCAGCTGAGCTGAGTGACAGGAGGTGAGTATGAGGACGGACGGGGGCGATGTTCTGCAGGGAGGGGGGCGATGAAGCTCTGCAGGGAGGGAGGGAGGGACGGGGGGCGATGAAGAAGCTCTGCAGGGAGGGAGGGAGGGAGGGAGGGGGGGCGATGATGAAGCTCTGCAGGGAGGGAGGGGGGGGCGATGAAGCTCTGCAGGGAGGGAGGGGGGCGATGATGAAGCTCTGCAGGGAGGGAGGGGGGCGATGATGAAGCTCTGCAGGGAGGGAGGGGGGCGATGATGAAGCTCTGCAGGGAGGGAGGGGGGCGGTGATGAAGCTCTGCAGGGAGGGAGGGGGGGCGATGATGAAGCTCTGCAGGGAGGGGGGGGGCGATGATGAAGCTCTGCAGGGAGGGGGGGCGATGATGAAGCTCTGCAGGGAGGGAGGGGGGGGCGATGATGAAGCTCTGCAGGGAGGGAGGGGGGGCGATGATGAAGCTCTGCAGGGAGGGAGGGGGGCGATGATGAAGCTCTGCAGGGAGGGAGGGGGGGCGATGATGAAGCTCTGCAGGGAGGGAGGGGGGGCGATGATGAAGCTCTGCAGGGAGGGAGGGGGGGCGATGATGAAGCTCTGCAGGGAGGGGGGGGGCGATGATGAAGCTCTGCAGGGAGGGAGGGGGGCGATGATGAAGCTCTGCAGGGAGGGAGGGGGGGCGATGAAGCTCTGCAGGGAGGGAGGGGGGGCGATGAAGCTCTGCAGGGAGGGAGGGGGGGCGATGAAGCTCTGCAGGGAGGGAGGGGGGGCGATGAAGCTCTGCAGGGAGGGAGGGAGGGGGGGCGATGAAGCTCTGCAGGGAGGGAGGGAGGGGGGGCGATGAAGCTCTGCAGGGAGGGAGGGAGGGGGGGCGATGAAGCTCTGCAGGGAGGGAGGGAGGGGGGGGGCGATGAAGCTCTGCAGGGAGGGAGGGAGGGGGGGGGCGATGTTCTGCAGCTGTCACGGTCCTGTAGAGTTATCGGACATGTTTGTCTTCTCTGTTGGGCGCAGATGGAGCAGATAACGGCAGACGACCCCCATCCTCCGCGGAGTCCCGTCCACACTGGGAGATCCCGCGTCCGCAGTCGCTTGTGCCGGTGTCACCCGCGCGGATCAGCGCCGTCCTCCCGCGGAAATATCCGGTGATCAGACAGCGAGGCTTCTACTCTGATATTCTGACCTATAGCGCCGCTCCTCTGGTGAAAGTGAGTGCAGGCGTCACATGACCGGCAGCCGCGTGCTATACTGCACGTGTCCACGGCTACAGAGCGCTCTGTCCCCGCCGTTCTCCGGTGTCTCCTTGTGCTGCAGCTTCAGCCGCCATTTCCATTATATTGCAGGATGTCAGCGCCGGACCGAGCGTTCAACCGAATCTCCTGAGACAAGTGGACGAGGAGCGCAACACCCCGAAAGGTGAGCGGAGGATACTTGTAACAACCACAGGAAGGTAGACCCCGGCAACCAGATCCAACAGTCACAATAGGAGATGTCACAGCTCACCTCCTCCTCCTCCTTAAAGGGAACCTGTCACCGCCAAAATCGCGGGTGAGGTAGGCACATCGGCATCAGGGGCTTATCTACAGCATTCTGGAATGCTGTAGATAAGCCCCTGATGTATCCTAAAACATGAGAAAAAGACGTTATATTATACTCACCCAGGGGCGGTCCCGCTGTTGGTCCGGGTCTGGCGCCTCCCATCTTCATCAGATGACGTCCTCTTCTGGTCTTCACGCCGCAGCTCCGGCGCAGGCGTACTTTGCCTGCCCTGTTGAGGGCAGAGTAAAGTACTGCATTGCGCAGGTGCCGGGAAAGGTCAGAGAGGCCCGGCGCCTGCACAATGCTGTACTTCGCTCTGCCCTCAACAGGGCAGGCAAAGTACGCCTGCGCCGGAGCTGCGGTGTGAAGACCAGAAGAGGACGTCATCTGATGAAGATGGGAGGCGCCAGACCCGGACCAACAGCGGGACCGCCCCTGGGTGAGTATAATATAACGTCTTTTTCTCATCTTTTAGGTTACATCAGGGGCTTATCTACAGCATTCCAGAATGCTGTAGATAAGCCCCTGATGCCGGTGGGCTTACCTCTCCCGCGATTTTGGGGGTGACAGGTTCCCTTTAACACCCTCCCATAGAAGTGAATGGTCCCCACAATACAGTCTGATGTTACTTACATATTACAGTGTCACCCGGGCTCAGTACATGTGGTGTCTCGCCCGTCACTCGGGCTCAGTACAGTCATGGTCAAAAGTATTGACACCCCTGCAATTCTGTCAGATAATACTCAGTTTCTTCCTGAAAATGATTGCAAACACAAATTCTTTGGTATTATTATCTTCATTTAATTTGTCTTAAATGAAGAAACACAAAAGAGAATGAAGCAAAAAGCAAAACATTGATCATTTCACACAAAACTCCAAAATTGGGCCACACAAAAGTATTGGCACCCTCAGCCTAATACTTGGTTGCACAACCTTTAGCCAGAATAACTGCGCCCAACCGCTTCCGGTAACCATTAATGAGTTTCTTACAATGCTCTGCTGGAATTTTAGACCATTCTTCTTTGGCAAACTGCTCCAGGTCCCTGATATTTGAAGGGTGCCTTCTCCAAACTGCCATTTTTAGATCTCTCCACAGGTGTCCTATGGGATTCAGGTCTGGACTCATTGCTGGCCACCTTAGAAGTCTCCAGTGCTTCCTCTCAAACCATTTTCTAGTGCTTTTTGAAGTGTGTTTTGGGTCATTGTCCTGCTGGAAGACTCATGACCTTTGAGGGAGACCCAGCTTTCTCACACTGGGCCCTACATTCTGCTGCAAAATTTGTTGGTAGTCTTCAGACTTCATAATGCCATGCACACGGTCAAGCAGTCCAGTGCCAGAGGCAGCAAAGCACCCCCAAAACATCAGAGAACTTCCGCCATGTTTGACTGTAGGGACCGTGTTCTTCTCTTTGAATGCCTCTTTTTTTTCTCCTGTAAACTCTATGTTGATGCCTTTGCCCAAAAAGCTCTACTTTTGTCTCATCTGACCAGAGAACATTCTTCCAAAACGTTTTAGGCTTTTTTAGGTAAGTTTTGGCAAACTCCAGCCTGGCTTTTTTATGTCTCGGGGTAAGAAGTGGGGTCTTCCTGGGTCTCCTACCATACAGTCCCTTTTCATTCAGACGTCGACGGATAGTACGGGTTGACACTGTTGTACCCTCGGACTGCAGGGCAGCTTGAACTTGTTTGGATGTTAGTCGAGGTTCTTTATCCAACATCCGCACAATCTTGCGTTGAAATCTCTTGTCAGTTTTTCTTTTCCGTCCACATCTAGGGAGGTTAGCCACAGTGCCATGGGCTTTACACTTCTTGATGACACTGCGCACGGTAGACACAGGAACATTCAGGTCTTTGGAGATGGACCTGTAGCCTTGAGATTGCTCATGCTTCCTCACAATTTGGTTTCTCAAGTCCTCAGACAGTTCTTTGGTCTTCTTTCTTTTCTCCATTCTCAATGTGGTACACACAAGGACACAGGACAGACGTGGCCATTATACAGTATGGAGCACTGTGTGGCCATTATACAGTATGGAACATCATGTAGGGCCATTATACAGTATGTGGAGCACTGCATAGCCATTGTACAGTATGAAGCACTGCGTGGCCATATTTTTTTTTTGTTTTAATGTATATGAAACTGTGATCAGCAGTGCTAAATGGGTGTGGTTGGGACTTGGATATGGGTGTGATTAGTTGTGAAATGGGTGTGGTCAGAGGCGTGGCCTAAAATTTGCCGCGGCGCACAACCTTTAGACCTTTTTCCCTTCAAAAGTTGGGAGGTATGGCACCGCATTTCCCAGATCACATCAAGTACCGCAAATCCCATAAGGAATGAATGAAACCAAACGCAGTGTTGCCGTAAGTGATCCGTTACGTGGCAGATGCAGAAAAACTGCCTGATCTGCTGCAAACGGCAACTTTCACATCAGTGATTCTTCCCAAAGTCACTGCCGATAGTGTCATACTCACCAGAGGGGGAGGCAGCGCTAAAAGTGCCTAGGGCAGCAGAAACTCTAAATACGGCCCTGACAATTACTGAGGTCTCACAGGATAAAAGCAAATCAATAAATACTGAATCGTCAAATGCTTACAAGGACTATGTTATCCCCACAAATACTATATCTGAGATATATGTGTGTGTATATAGTAAAGACCAAAAGTTTGGACACACCTTCTCATTTAAAGATTTTTCTGTATTTTCATGACTATGAAAATAGTAAATTCACACTGAAGGCATCAAAACTATGAATTGACACATGTGGAATTATATACTTAACAAAAAAGTGTGAAATAACTGAAAATATGTCTTATATTCTAGGTTCTTCAAAGGAGCCACCTTTTGCTTTGATGACTGCTTTGCACACTCTTGGCATTCTCTTGATGAGCTTCAAGATGTAGTCACCGGAAATGGTTTTCACTTCACAGGTGTGCCCTGTCAGGTTTAATAAGTGGGATTTCTTGCCTTATAAATGGGGTTGGGACCATCAGTTGTGTTGAGCAGAAGTCTGGAGGATACACAGCTGATAGTCCTACTGAATAGACTGTTAGAATTTGTATTATGGCAAGAAAAAAACAGCTAAGTAAAGAAAAATGAGTGGCCATCATTACTTTAAGAAATTAAGGTCAGTAAGTCCGAAAAATTGGGAAAACTTTGAAAGTGTCCCCAAGTACAGTTGCAAGAACCATCAAGCGCTACAAAGAAACTGGCTCACATGAGGACCGCCCCAGGAAAGGAAGACCAAGACTCACCTCTGCTTCTGAGGATAAGTTTATCCGAGTCAACAGCCTCAGAAATCGCTGGTTAACAGCAGCTCAGATTAGAGACCAGGTCAATGCCACACGGAGTTCTAGCAGCAGACACATCTCTACACCAACTGTTAAGAGGAGACTTTGTGCAGCAGGCCTTCATGGTAAAATACCTGCTAGGAAACCACTAATAAGGACAGGCAACAAGCAGAAGAGACTTGTTTGGGCTAAAGAACACAAGGAATGGACATTAGACCAGTGGAAATCCATGCTTTGGTCTGATGAGTCCAAATTTGAGATCTTGTATATTGTGAGCCCTCACGGGCAGGGTCCTCGCTCCTCCTGTACCAGTTGTGACTTGTATTGTTCAAGATTATTGTACCTTTTTTTATTATGTATACCCCTCCTCACATGTAAAGCGCCATGGAATAAATGGCGCTATAGTAATAAATAATAATAATCGTTGGTTCCAACCACCGTGTCTTTGTGCGACGCAGAAAAGGTGAACGGATGGACTCTACATGTCTGGTTCCCATCGTGAAGCATGGTGGAGGAGGTGTGATGGTGCTTTGCTGGTGACACTGTTGGGGATTTATTCAAAATTGAAGGCATACTGAACCAGTATGGCTACCACAGCATCTTGCAGCGGCATGCTATTCCATCCGGTTTGCATTTAGTTGGACCATCATTTATTTTTCAACAGGAAAATGACCCCAAACACACCTCCAGGCTGTGTAAGGGCTATTTGACCAAGAAGGAGAGTGATGGGGTGCTACCCCAGATGACCTGGCCTCCACAGTCACCAGACTTGATCCCAATTGAGATGGTTTGGGGTGAGCTGGACCGCAGAGTGAAGGCAAAAGGGCCAACAAGAGCTAAGCATCTCTGGGAACTCCTTCAAGATTGTTGGATGACCATTTCCGGTGACTACCTCTTGAAGCTCATCAAGAGAATGCCAAGAGTGTGCAAAGCAGTCATCAAAGCAAAAGGTGGCTACTTTGAAGAACCTAGAAAATATTTCAGTTGTTTCACGCTTTTTTGTTAAGTATATAATTCCACATGTGTTAATTCATAGTTTTGATGCCTTCAGTGTGAATGTACAATTTTCATAGTCATGAAAGTACAGAAAAATCTTTAAATGAGAAGGTGTGTCCAAACTTTTGGTCTGTACTGTATATAACAAAATAACTCAACCAACAAGTTTTTTTGGAGAATGGATGAGTTTGTTTTTTTAGCTTCCCCTTCTTCTTGTGGACAATATCTAAAAGATAAGAAAATGGACTAGAACACACTATCTGCTCAATTTTTAGGCAAGTCTGTATTTTGACCGTATCATTATTATTATGAAGATTTTCAAATTCCAATCTGTATAAACTTGAATTCTTAAGGTACCGTCACATTAAGCGACGCTGCAGTGATATAGGCAACGATGCCGATCGCTGCAGCGTCGCTGTTTCGTCGCTGTGTGGTCGCTGGAGAGCTGTCACACAGACAGCTCTCCAGCGACCAATGATGCCAAAGTCCCCTGGTAACCAGGGTAAACATAGGGTTACTAAGCGCAGGGCCGCGCTTAGTAACCCGATGTTTACCCTCGTTACCATTGTAAATGTAAAAAAAAACAAACACTACATACTTACATTCCGGTGTCTGTCCCCCGGCCTCAGCTTCCCGCACTGACTGTGAGCGCCGGCTGGCCGTAAAGCAGAGCGGTGATGTCACCGCTGTGCTTTACGGCCGGCCGGCACGGACAGTCAGTGCGGGAAGCTGACGGCAAGGGGACAGACACCGGAATGTAAGTATGTACTGTTTGTTTTTTTTTTACATTTACACTGGTAACCAGGGTAAACATCGGGTTACTAAGCGCGGCCCTGTGCTTAGTAACCCGATGTTTACCCTGGTTACCAGTGAAGACATCGCTGAATCGGCGTCACACACGCCGATTCAGCGATGTCAGCGGGTGATCCAGCGACGAAATAAAGTTCTGGCCTTCTAGCCCCGACCAACGACATCACAGCAGGATCCTGATCGCTGCTGCGTGTCAAACACAACGATATCGCTATCCAGGATGCTGCAACGTCACGGATCGCTATCGTTATCATTCTAAAGTCGCTCAGTATGAAGGTACCTTTACAGTTGGGAGCAAAAAATAAATAAAAAGAACGAATATTTATACAATTTGCAATGATGTGATAGAACTGACTGTGTCTATTACCAGACGTTCACTGTTAAAGGTGGTCAGTGTTCCCGGTCATAAATATTGTTCATGGAGTAGACAAGTTAGTCAACCTAGCAGGAAGAGTCGGAGGACAAACTAAGCAACACATGGATGGTGACAATATACATGAGATGGGACAACACACACAAAGGTCTGAGATGTACACTGCTATGTTCATAAGAATGGAAGACATATTTCTCCTAGTATGACACAAAACTGTCGGCTATATGTGTGGCTCAACTAAGCTCAAGAGCAACTCAATTCTGCTTGAAAACATCATTGACAGTGATAACGAATCGCTAGGCTATGTCATCACTTTCTTATCTGCGGGGTCGTAGTGGCTAAATTATGACAAAATAATGGAAAAACATTTTGGCACTAAAAACTCTGTTTTATGTAAAAACAAAGGTTAACAAAAAAGTACATGTTTGGTCTTGCAGCATAGAACAACCCAAGCTATAAAACTGTACCATAACCCATACGATGAACACTGTAAAAAACATGCAAAAAATGAAGCTTTCTCATTATACTGACAGGCAAAAATGGAAAAAAAAGTAACCAAGAAGTTGTATAGAAAAAAAAAGGTCTCTCTGAAAACGTTATCTTGTCCCACAAGGAATGTGGCTCTTCAATTTTTTTTTGTGCAGTCCACCTGCCTTGCAGAGTTTGAGACCCCTGGCTTAACCCATGCCTCACCACTGTTTCTTACAACCTTTGTTGAAATGTCCACAACGCTGTCATCCCATCTACAGGATGTGAACAAAGAAGCCAATCAGTGAGCCCAATGATTGGCTGCAGTGGTCCAATACTGTGGATGGGAGGTTACTGCAGCAACCATGTCAACCAAGAGCAGCAGACAGAAGGTGATAGAGCATCTTGATTTTGTAATTTGTAACTAGTTTAACACTTTGGGCTATTTAAGATTAAAAACGGCGGCTGGAATTGTTTAATTGCGGCGCTGCTCCGTCTTCTGGTAGTGGCTGCGGCAGGGTACTGCACATCCGCATCATATTGATTTGAATAGGAGGCGGATATGCAGTACTCTGCCGCAGCCACTACCAGAAGACAAGCAGCTCCGCAATTGAGCAGTTCCAGACAGCGACCGCCATTGTCACTGGGAACAGCTGATCAGCTGGGATGCCGGGTGTCCACCCCGATCGATCAGACTTTGAGGACCTATCCTAAGGCTATCATCGATTAAAAGGTACTGGACAACCTCTTCAATGGAACCAAGGAAGTCGTATGGGATAATCACTGACCTAAACATAGAATTAGGCGGTTTTCTAGATTTCCCAATGTGAATTTCATTCCATTCAAGCAAAAGCTCTCAACATTACAGCACAGCTAAGTGTCATATTGGCATTTTGAGCAGCCCTTCACATGCAACCCAATGCTCTGGTGAGGGATTTGAGTAAAAATGTCTTGGATCTGTCTATTTCTGCAAAGTTCCCCCTCATCAGGAGCACAGATATAACTTAATGATTTCTTTTAGGCTATGAGCACACGCAAGAAATGTGGTGCAGAATTTATCCGCAGCTGCGGATTTGCTGCAGTTTTTATGCGGTTTTAGTGCGTTTTTTGTGCGGAATTGATGCGGATTTTGTGCAGAAAAAAATGCTGCAGTTCTGCACTAAATCTGCATCGTGTGCACACAGCCTTATAGTTCTGCAAGACAGAAGATTGTGCAGATTAACCAGAACAACACTGGGCTTATTATTTACTAGTCCAGAAATGAACTTATCCCATAAATATTACCACTCATTTTCAATAACAATAGGATATGACAGCACATTAATCAACACTGGTGGCTTTTCCCCCCCAAAAAAAGTTAGGTGCAGCAGAATGAGGTTTTAGAAAATTAATTGTTTTGCATGATTTCTCTATGTCAGTAAGGTTATTTAGAAACAGTCATAATCTACATTACGTCCCATAGTATTGCAGCACAGGCAACAGTTTTCACAGTGCAAAAGTACAAAATGGTCTCTGTTGGGTGTTTACCTCCATGGACCCTGTTTTCCTAGCTCGGGTAAGGGGTGATTTCCGGTGAATGCCGATTGGCTCTGAAGGCATTGGTGACATAAGTATAGATCGGTCCACATCATCTGTTCCTTTTGCTTTGGTCAAGTCTTCCAGACTCCCTTGATCTGTTTTTTTGTCTTCATTCTGGTGTAAACAGGAAAATACAGTTCTTAACACACGGCTACAATGTTTCTTTAGAGAAATTACATAACGGGAACTTGTCATTAAATTTGTGCTGCCTGAACTGTGGGCAGCATGAATCAGAGCCCGGATGTGTGATGTTTTACTCCGAGATGCTGCACAGAAGACATAAAAGCTGTCTGAGGATCATCAGGAGAGACCTGTCAATCAACTGGAGCGAATTAGAGAGAAGCCGGCAGGGGACACCTTCACACTAGTCAAGCCTTTCGCTATAGTCCCCGGCCAGCTCTTCAAATCGTGTTTGCTTATGGAATGCTGCAGAGTATAAGTATATCTGGCTACAATCGTGCAGTTCTGATTCATGCTGCCCATGGTTCAGGTAACATGTATCTAATCACAGTTTCCTTTTAAAGTTTTATTCCCATCTTCAAAGTTGGATATAATAAGAATGTAATAGTAAAAGCAAGCAGCTTTCTAATTCACAGTTTATTAAAACTCATCCCTCTACATCGCTAATGAAAAGGTTATTTATTATTGTTTTTAGCTCATAGTTGGCCACCACTGACTGGCAATGCAAGCCAAACATGGGCAGTGCTTACACGTTCTTTTCAATTGAGCTAGTAAGCACTGCAGTGTAACTAGATGGGAGCACTGGAGTTGTTAGCTCCTGATATGGCCAATGTTACTGTATTCGTACGATGCCGCAGTGGCAAAGCTGCCTCATGCATAGGACAGGCCACTGGCGCAAGGAGGAGCGCAATCCCTTCCATCTTAACAAGCACTAAGCCAGGTGGTTAGAGAGTGGAGCACTCCTGGAAATGAACCATTTTTAATTAAAATTAAGCAGCAAAAGTCATCTGTTCACTATACTCAAGACCTGGTTATGAAGCCAAACATTCAGGGAAATTATACAAATTTTATCAACTTAATGATCCAGCCATAATTTGTGCTACCTAGCCACATTAAATTACGTCCGTATCACCATAGGCTCCCGAAGGAAGTGTACAGAAAAAGCACAATATCTATATTTACAATTCAAGTAATTTTTATTAAATAATTTAAAAATGTACCCTAAACTACAATAACAAATAACCAAATACCTCAGATGTGAGGGACTATCCAGCTACTGATCTCTTTAATCACACAGAGTATACATAATTAATTCAAAAATGACAGCATATTTGCTCCATAATAACAATTGTATAGCGACCCATTAATTATGAACCACAATCCGTATACAAAGGTATGCCTAATCCCATAGTCCGCTTAATATAAATTCCTCATGCCACTACAATTAATCATACAGCGTCAGACGCGCCCTGAAGAAGTGTGGACGAAACGCGCGTCGGGGTTGAGGGACTCGGCACTTATCTCACACATAGTATAGTGTTTATCATCTATTTACTCATTGCTTTCCATGGCAACTTAGGACTGGTTAGGGTACATTTTTAAATTATTTAATACAAATTATTTGAATTGTAAATATAGATATTGTGCTTTTTCTGTACACTTCCTTCGGGAGCCTATGGTGATACGGACAAAATTTAATAAAATTATAAAAATTGTACAACTTTGTATATAATTTCTAGAATATCACATAGTTGCTTATCATCAGGGGCTTCCGTGTAAGACAAAGAAGATACATTTCAATAGGATCAGTAATTAAAAGTCTCAGATTTACAGTGGGGTCCATAACCAAGGTTCTGGACCTTGATACTGTATGGGCTCACATTAGTTCAAGTTATGCCCAAATTGCCTGCATTATATGCAGCCTGACTTATTGTGATGCTGTGGGTCTCTGAGGAGCCACCCTCTTCCAAAGCCTGCCCTGTATATATGTCAATAAAAGGGATGCACAGAATTAGAATACTGCCTCTGTAAGGACTGGACAGGCAGTCAGATCACAATAAAATGTGACCTTCACAACAACTTCATAGCATCTGAACGTTTCACAGGTTACAAACGGAAAGTCTCAAACACAACTTGTTTGCGGACTCTCAAAAAAAGTAGTATTATTCTTTCTCAACTCTGCAGACCGATGTCCTCTCTGTTGCTGAACTGAGCAACTATCCCTTACCTCAGACATGTCTCGCAGGGGCTAGTTGGGGCCTGCTACAAGTGACAAGTACATCTGGCTGTAAATGCGGTCTGAGCCACATGGCCTAAACATCTATCACCTTCTCCTAAATTATCCCATGTAGCACCATGGCACTGGACATGCTTCAATATCAGACTCTGCCTTGGTTATAATGATGCCGGGCTCCACTTTACTAGAACCTGGTCACCAGGAACACTAGAAGTGTTTGGTGGCATCCATGTCCATGGCCAGCCAAATACACAACTCAGTGAAAGGAAACAAACATACAGAAGTGAGGGTCAAGTCACATAAAATGAAGGGTGGTGATACAGACTGAAGTATTTATTTTAGAATTGTTATATTTAATTAAAATGCAGAACATTAATAGAATATTATCGATAGAAGGCTGCGTAGGTGTTAGACAATCTGAGCAAATGGCAAGGAAGAGCAGATTAGTAGTGGCGAAAACTGGAAAAAAAATAGTTCAGCAAACTAAAACTTATCAAAGATTTGCTGCAACTACTCTAATTAGAAGGCAGACTTACTTCTGCAGATGCTGGCCGAAATCCAAACCCCAGGGGGGCTTTTTCATCTTCTTCACAGCCCTTGACCCCTGGACTGAAGTGAAGCTCAACATGAAATCTTTCTTCTGAAGATGCATCCTGGAATCAGATATTAGCAGCAATTATTAGGGTACATTTAATGACATTAACTTCAGACTGATTGATCACTTGCTGCCTAACATTTCCTACAGTCGCCCATCACTATGTACTGAGTAGTGCCTGAAAAAGCACCGGCCCACCCTATGACTGAAAGCAGAGGGTTGTTGGGAGGAATAGAGCTTATTTCCTGAGGGGCACTCAGTGTGGGCACCAGGCACGTTCAGAACGCTATTAAGCTGCAGATCAATTCCAAATCTGCAGGTTAATAACGTTTCATTACATGACAGGTTAATTTAAAGGGAAGCCATGGTCAGTAAATTACCTAATTTTTTTAAATCAGGTTTTTGTGTTTAAAGTTTTTTTTTTTTAAATGTCGCCAATGTTTTTTTATTTTCATATCATGAGCTTTCCCAAAATTGGACGTACTGGTATATCCAATATCGGGTCTCCTTCAAAAATGCAAGCTCATGAACAGCCTGCATCAGCCATGAACAGCAACAGAGGGAAAAAATGCTAATGAGCTCAAAGCAATAATCAACAAAGAAATAAAAACCTTTATTGAATAAAAACAATCATGGTTAAAGCAGGAGTACAACAGTAAAAGGCATTTTTCTGAAAAACACATTGGGGCTGGAGTCATTCCAGCAGAAGACAATTATGGGTACGACTATGTGAGCCGACTCATTAGTTTGGTATCAACTTTGTCAATTAGTTAACAGAGCTATATCACAGTATGTTATGAGACATGTATGCCTCATTATGTGTCTTCTACTGCTGTGTTTGACACACATCTTTTCTAAAAGTTCTTTATAAAAAAATGCAAAAAAAAAAAACTTTCACAGCTCCATTGAACAAAAAATGAAAATATTATGGGTCTCGGAAATTGTCCACAAACCATTTTTTTTAAATTAAATTCTGATTTTTTTTTTTTCACCTTTTAAAAACAAACAAAAGATACAGGTTTGGCATCAACAACCTGTAGAATCATGGTGCCCGGTCATTTTTATCCCACAGTGAACGCCATACACACAATGCAAAAACATAGTTTGCACAATTTTACCACACTAAGAATTTTTTTCCCCTAATTTCTAGTACACTGAATAGTAAAATAAACAGAAAAAAACAAGGTCTTCTATGCCTATATGCACGGAAAAAAAGAAATAAAAAAACAAAAGCGTAAAAATACAAATATCACCATGCCAAGAAGAAGTTAAAAAAATATAAATGTATAGTAATCTTGCAATTTTCACACAGGCCACTGAGGAATTTGGAAACTCCCTAAACATGGTATTTTAAAACCGCGCCCCTCAAATACTTTAAAATTGCTGTCAGGAAAACGTTAAACCCTTCAGGTGCTACACAGGAATTAATGTAAAGTGGAATGAAAAAAGCGCAGCGAATTTGAATTTTGGAACACAAATTTGGCTAATAGATGGCGGGCACCATGTCGCATTTGCAGAGCCTGCAGAGTCCCTGATGTGCCTACACAGCAGAAATCCCCCACAAGTGACCCCATTTTGGAAACTACACCCCTCAAGGATTTTATCCAGGGGTATAGTGAGCATTTTAAACCCAAAGGTTCTACACGGAATTTTATAACACTAGGTCGTCATATTGAATAGGTCATTATATTGTCACTTTTTTTGCTAACTTTTGAAAAAACCCTAAGCCTAACGGCAAAGAATGAAAAAAATAAAAATTAGAAAATAAAATGTCTTAATCTGACTGGGGGGGTGACACGAATATTTACTAATTATTGGGCTTTTGATCGCTGTGATGGGGTCTTTCACAGTGATCAAAAGTAAGGAACCAACAGAATAAATTCCTGTGGTTGTCGGCTGGCAGACCTTAATAGGCGTACTGTACAAGAGACAGCCAATTTGCTTTGGGATAAGGAGGAGGACGGCAAAAATTAACAAAAACTAATACCTTAACAATACAATTTTATTTAGTCAAAAATACACAAAACAGGACTTATAAAAGCATACACAACACCCAACAACTTACAAAAAGAGTGGGTCAATAAAACCTGGCCCGATCAGTAGATGAAGACAGGTGGGGACATATATAAACGTGTTATTACTCTACCTTTCCCTAATTGATCCCTGCCTGTCTGCGGAGGTTGCACTGTTATGTGTATGAAGAAACTATACCTCTAGGGTCAGGAAACAGCGTGTGCGCAGTGTGGGGACGCCATGAAGGGTCCATAGGTAATGGCGGTTTGGCGCTCTCTTCAAAACCTCAGTTGAGTGTCCGGAAATGAGGACAATGTAACAGTAAGTAAGCACAGGTACTCTTGAGCCCCTGGAACCTTATCTTAGACATCGCAGGTATTTAAAGGCATCCTGGCCAGTGTAATCCCTACACCTGCAACCAGGCGCAGCATGCATCTCTAATGTGATTTACACACACACAATCTTTTCCCATATGCCTCCTGAGTCATGGGGGGGGGGGGGGGGGGGGAAACGCGTCAGGCGAGATCTGAACGCAGATAAGTTTATCAGTGTCTTTTTAGTTTTACTTTTGCTCTTTTCACCATTTGTGGGTTCACAATTTTTGTCTAGGCATGGTGCTTTAAGTGACATCTGGACACATTAAGAATATGCTGTAACAATCGAAACAATATATATCTTATATATGTGTATTGGGGAGAATACGCTGTAATAATCAAAATGATATATATCTTACATATGTACATTGGGGAGTTCTGTTATCAAACCCCTATTGACTGATTTGAGGAGTTGCAGCAAGTGCCCCGGGTTTATCTTTTTGAATGTATTCCACCATCCTGGGTTTTGCTTTTCTTAATGGTCTGACTGTCAAATGTGGTCCGTGGTCATGGTTCACTAGTGTTAGCCCCTAAGGCACTCACCCCTGTAGTGTCCCGGTATATTAAAGGGATTCAGTAGGGCCACCAGGGTGAGCCGCCGAGGAGCGGGGGCGCCATTTTGCGTTCAAGAGGGTGCCAACCTCCGCTGGCAGGTAGGGTTGCCTGGATAGGGACTCTTTAGGGTGTAACAGCCATTAGAGCAGGACGGCTATATAGGGAACGGTCAGACCATATAAGGTTTGTGTAACACTTTGGTGAATTGTTACTTGGCACTGGTTTGGTTTGGTTTTTTTTGGGCCCTGCATTTTGGGCAATTTAAGGCTTAAAATTATATCATTGGAGTTTAGGATTCCTATTTATGGTGAGGGACCCATAGGGTTGGCAGGGTGAGCCGTTGAGGAGCGGGGGCGCCACATTGCGTCCAAGAGGGTGCCAACCTCCGCAGACAGGCAGGGATCAATTAGGGAAAGGTAGAGTAATAACACGTTTATATATGTCCCCACCTGTCTTCATCTACTGATCGGGCCAGGTTTTATTGACCCACTCTTTTTGTAAGTTGTTCGGTGTTGTGTATGCTTTTATAAGTCCTGTTTTGTGTATTTTTGACGAAATAAAATTGTATTGTTAAGGTATGAGTTTTTGTTAATTTTTGCGTTTGATACTAATTCCAACTATCTGATAGTATATTTTTTTAAGGAGGAGGAGGGCTAGGGGATGGCAGTTCCGGTGCTAAGGTTCCGTTGGGGGGGCTGGGGACAGCATTTCTCTCTCCTCTGACATGTTAGATCATGTCAGAGGAAAGAGAAATTATTTTCCACCGAATCTCACTTTTTTTTAACGGCAATCACATGCTTGGGCACTAGTTATGAGCGAGTGTATTCATTGCTCGGGTGGTCACCGAGTATTTGTAACTGCTCGGAGATTTAGTTTTTGTTGACACAGCTGCATGAGTTACGGCTGCTAGCCAGCCTGAGTACATGTGGGGGTTGCCGGGTTGCTAGGGAATCCCCACATGTATTCAAGCTGTCTATCAGCTGTAAACCATGTAGCTGAGGCAACGAAAACTAAATCTTCAAGCACTTACAAATACTCGGAGATCACCCGAGCAACGAGCATACTCGCTCATCACTATTGGGCAAAAGAAAAAAAAATGGCTCTGATAGTTTTCTACAGGGTCCCAACTCCCCCTCGTAGCTGAAACCCCGGAGATTTTCCAATTCTTGTCAGCGCTATTCTCTTTTTCCCAATCGCCATTTAAAAACGGCCATGAGCGAATAAGGCCCCTTTGCGGTCACCGTTTTTATACGTATCGCGGTCAATGGGGTTTTAGATACCAATACACATTACCTAAAACTTGGCTGCAATGAACAATAATTATTATAATTTAATGTGTAACAGGGTCTCTACACTGGCTCCCAATGTTGGGGAAAAGTTGGATTTCAACATACCATGATGATGGAGCCAGGAGATATTGTTGTTTTTGATTTACTTTATGAGTCAGTCACCTTTTGTATTAAGACTAGTTTGGAAATACTAACCAGTATGCCACCTGAAATTTTCTAGTATCCACATGTATTACAACATGTAATCAAGAAAGTTCAAAGATTATTAGTTTGTCCTTTTTTATGTGTAGGTATTCAGACTTACAAGATCATTATCTCTAAAAGTTCTTAGTAAAGTATCCAAACTGAAAGCTACAAAACATGACAGGTCCACACAAGACAAAAAGTGCATTCAAATGAAATTGATCTTAGAAAACTGCCATCTAAATAGCACATCTCACTGATCTGCACATACAACACAGTATTACATTAGGTTCTTTGCCATCCATGCTGACAAATAACACAATGCTTGGATTTTTTGTTTTAAACTTACTTTGTTGTTGTCTTCATACAGCATAATCACAATCTGCGTCATGTAGTTTAGCTCTGAGACAGCACTTAAATAATCCATTGCTCTTTTCCACTGTTGATCTTTAGACTCCTAGAAAAAGAAAGTACCGTAATTTGGCCCTGGTAATATCAATTATATATTGTATTGCGATATCCATTTTCCATTGTAATCTGTCACATTTAACAAAAAATGGCCGATTATGGTTACATATTGTAGCACGGAGCAAAATCGATTTGTAAATAAGTCAAAAACTGGTGAACAGGACCCTGCTGTGAACACTAAAAA
This sequence comes from Ranitomeya imitator, assembly GCF_032444005.1. NCBI lineage: Eukaryota > Metazoa > Chordata > Amphibia > Anura > Dendrobatidae > Ranitomeya > Ranitomeya imitator. The sequence continues at coordinate 523,544,875 of NC_091285.1, forward strand.
TTTCTCACGCAATATAGTTAAACCCGTCATGGTGAGAGGTCTCTAACACATATCATAGAGTCATAGAAAGTTAGAGTTTTAAGCGACCTCCAGGGTCATCATCTTCAACCCCCTGCTCAATGCAGGATTCACCATACTATCTTACACAGATGTCGGTTCAGCCTCTGTTTGAAGACTTCCATTGAAGGAGAACTCACCACCTCTCGTTGCCGCTTGTTCCACTCATTGATCACCCTCACTGTCAAAAAGCATTTTCTAATGTCTAATCTGTATCTTCTCCATTTCAGTTCCATTCCATTGCTTCTCATGTTTCCATGTGCAAATGAGAATAAGGATGATTCCTCTACACTGTGACATCCCTTCATATTTGTAGACGGCTATTAAGTCTCCTCTTTGCCTTCTTTTTTGCAAGCTAAACATTCCCAGATCCCTTAACCGTTCCTCGTAGCACATAGTTTGCAGTCCGCTCACCATCCTGATAGCTCTTCTCTGAACTTGCTCGAGTTTTTCAATGTGTATTTTAAAATGTGCCCAGAACAGGACACAGTATTCCAGATGAGGTCTGACCAAAGAGGGGGTTATTACCAAGGGGTAACAATTACCAAGGGGGATAATTACTTTCACGTGACCTAGACTCTGTGCTTCTGTTAATACATCCTAGAACTGTGTTTGCCTTTTTGCTGCAGCATCACACTGTTGACTTGTGTGCAGCCTGTGATCTATTAGTATACCCAAGTCTTTTTCACACATGCTATTGCTTAGTTCTATTCCTCCCATTCTGTAGAAGTAATTTTCTTTTTTCTTGCCCAGATGTACAATCTTACATTTATCCCTGCTAAATACCATTCTATTAGTCTCTGCCCATTGTTTAAGCTTATCTAGATCCTTCTGAATAATATTTTTATTTATAGGAAGTATAGCCATGCAAAAGATGCAAAACTGCTGTCCACCCAGTCAGGGTAGGGTATTAACATTAATTACAATTTGCCAATGAAGGCAACTGATCCCTAACTAAAGACCGGTAAAAATGAACTTTTAATGAACTATTTAAAGAATAAGATTAAAAGATACAACCGTCAGTGTGTATAAGGGGACACCGGGATATAACCACTTTTTCTGCTATGCTCACAAAATAGTAATTCCCACACTAATGAATACTGATAAGTATTTGCTTGGTGCGGCCACTACCAACTGCTCTCTAATATTGATGCCAATAAAAGAGACTAATTGAAGGTGGTTTTACTAGCTTCAGTCAGTCTGTGTTGTTGGCAACATTATTAGAGAGCAGTTGGTAGCAGCTACACCAAGCAAATACTTATCAATATCAGTGTATATATGGGGGTGGTCTTTGTTGTCCTTTCTCATTCTCGGGTCCTCTACCAGAGGCCTGGGAGTTTGAGAGTTCTGTGCAGGATCTCAGTTGTTCCCAGTATTGAGCTTATCTGGACAGAGAGTTCTGATGTTGCTCCTGGGATCTGTTGTAGCCATTTTCCCAACCTAGGGGTCACTGCTCCAAGTGCTCCTATCACTACTGGAATCAACCACTCCCATTGGGGGGTTGAAAAGGAAGTTATATATATAGCACTTCTTCATCACATAGTTCATTTGAAAAAAGGAAAAAAGGTTTTGGTAGTGTAGCTAGCCAGTTGAAAAAAAGATTGATTGCTCTCAGTGGGAGAAGCAAAATAGTAATCATGTAGTTATGATACCTTTTAATGCTTAACAAAAATAAAATAAGTGATGTTACAAAGCAAGCTTTTCATACTACTTGAAAAGGGAAGAGACCTAAACAGTCTGGAAAGCTTACTTTGTAACATCACTTATTTTATTTTTGTTAAGCATTAAAAGGTATCATAACTACACGATTACTATTTTGGATCCAGTTGGATGAACACGTATTTGGGCTTCGCTGCCTGAGGGAATCAATTCTTCAGAAATGAGGATGAGGAAACGCTTTTTATTCACAACGCTTTTCATCGCTGTCTTTTTCAAGTGACAAAAACAGACATTATTATTTTGTTTCTCCCACTGAGAACAATCAATCAGTTGAAAAAAGACATGTGTCCTTCAAGGACAACTGAGGGAGGAGGACTGTCTGCATATTTTTTCCTCAGTGCATTAGTATTGTGATCTGGTGTTGGCGAATACGGCTGCTTTTTTTGTGTTGCATTTTGTGTCTTTATCGGTGAGTTGCTTTTAAATTTTAGTGCAGGGAGACAAGACAATGAGGAACCTTGACATGGTTTGCAAGATTGCGTATTTTGACCAAAATGTCGACCAATACCTCATGCATTTCTTACTTTTAAGTTGCACCTTTTGCAGGATGCAGCCAGACCCTCTAATGTTGGCTGGGGAGATTTAGAGGTCTGTCCTTGTGGGGTGCACTTACATAGTAGTGGACAGCTCATCAGATCCAACACTATGGGTGTCACTAACAGGCTTTAAGCCAGACACTGAGCTCCTACATGGATCTGTGTGACTGGTGCCCTATACAAGAATTATGTGTGTGCATCTATAAACACCCCTTCCATGAATGGTCGGTTGTGTGAGTGGTTATTTCAGCAGTATTGTTCACTTGTGCGGCTTCTTCCTGTACTGCATTAGCATGGTGATCTAGTGCTGGTAAATTCGACTGTTTTCATACTGTGATGCTTTTTCAATTTCACGTCCTTTACTTTTATATTTTTTCTCAGATCATAGTAAAATTATTACAACAGTTGTGTCATTTACCACAAAAAAAGTAAACCGGTTGCTATACAAAGCACTCACATCCAAGAGCCCACCATAACGGAAAATGCTCAGCAAAGAGTGCACATGGCTTTCACTGGTGAAGTAAAGGCGCGTTCTCACATGACGTCCTGGAGAAAGAACTCCTCTTGAATAACTAGAAAAAAAAGAATAATGTCTGTAAAGTGCTGTGGAATATATACAAGTGAGCAAAATAAATAAATAAATACAAAATATCATACAACCAAACACTTAAGCTTTGTAAATTGCAAGTAATGAATGACCCTATACGGGGAGCAAGGATCAGGTCCCAACAGACTGTGCTGATGCAGGAGGGTATTTAGAACAAGGGCCGTTATCACTTGTAAGCGAGCAGCGTCCTCACTCCCGCTGTAACTGCTGAACTGTGTGTTACTGTGCTCTATCTTTATTGCTTGTGTATGTCTCCGCTAATTGTAAAGTGCTGCGGGATATGTTGGTGCTATAGAAATAAAAATTATTATTATTAATGTGTCCAACATTGCCTATACACACTAGAACTAACCACCCTACCAGACTCTCTCCCACCATCCAAACCAGATAACCAGCTTCTCCATAACCAATCGCTACAACACGTGTATAAGCCGCAGCTTCTCTCCTCCTGTGTCAGACTCCCAATGAGCTCATATATACTACACTAATAATTAATATTAGGCATTTACACCCTCCTGTACACGTGCAGCACTCTGGAACGTAATGCTGAGATACATATATCATTTCTCCCCCTACTAAACACAGCATAAAATATATCTGTATGAAGAAAGAAAGGAGCACAATTGTGTTACTGCGTCCAGATATTTATCAGAATGGTATAATTAATAATGTAGGACATATTGGGCCTCTGACAGCACATACAATGGCATTAGAGATGTCACTCACAGTGGGTGCAGCTTATTCACAGACTCGTCCTCATGAGTTCTCTGCAGGTCCAGCAAGATCTTATTAATTAGTGGGAGGCAATATCCCAATGCGATCTCCAGTTTTTCTTCTTTATTAATCCCATATTCCTACAAACACAGAACAGGCCATGATTTGATATTTGCAAAAGTATGCGGTAACTGCAATGATACATAGTGCCGGTGTATAATTGGGGTCGGCATGTAGAAGCTTCCAACTAATAAGAAAAATGTTATGTAATCGAATTATCAGAAAAATGGCTTTGCGGCTGGGGAGGGGTCCAGGAGATCATAGCTCCTCCACATGAAGCTTTCTACTCCTACTTTTAATGAGGCTCCTGATCTAAAAGACAGAAGACCCGATTCAGCTCTCCCTGAGCCCACTCTCTTCCACACAGCCCCAGCTTGTGTTTATTGGGCTGCTCTCAGGGGGAATGGATGCCTGCCCCCTCTACTTTGGAAACACGTATTGTAAGACATTATCATGGCGCTTTGCACAGTGCCTTTCTAGACTCTTCTGATATATGTCGGAGATTCAGGGAGGAATTCGGTATGGGACACCTGTACTGCATAACATCTGTCTAGGAAATACAGAGAAGCAGACGGATGGCGAGAATGAACATGGCTCTATTATCCATACTCTAGCTCATCCGAGGGAATATGATGGATGGAAGATTTGGTGGACGTCACTAATCAGAAGGACAGACATGCGATACTTTGGCAATATTGGCTATTGTATCACAAATCCAGTTTGATCTTGGCTGGGATCCACTCTCATATTGTTACTGGTTCATTTTGGGTTGAAACAAAATCATACAAATACAGGTTTTCTATTCTTTTACTCTTTTCCTTACCGGCATCCCTCATTTTCCTGTAAGGTTGTATACATCCACTATTCCCTTAATGCTATTTTTGCTATATGGACTTTATAACCATTTTAAAAACTCAGTGAATTTGGGCTCCTGCACATTTTGTATCTGGATCTTCCTTTACAAAGACATGTTTAAAGAGCAACAGTCACCAGACTTCACAATACATACTGAATATCCAGGCTGAACTGGATGGACAAATGTCTTTTTTCGGCCTTACTAACTATGTTAATATGTTACTATGATGGAATATAGGCTGAACTGGATGGACAAATGTCTTTTTTCGGCCTTACTAACTATGTTACTATGTTACTATGTAGGTTATTAAATAGACTTATTAACCTGATGAGGCTGGTGTACAAAATGTGAGAAGAAAATCACGTCAGACAGGCTTTTTTTAAAGTTTTCCCGCCTGATATTTAAATGAGAATTTTTAAAGGGGTGGTCTCATCTTCACAAATAAATAAAATCGAAGTTTCTTGTTTTAACAAGCACGTTGCAAATTTTACTCGCTATTAAAATTTCTCTCCATTATTAAGAATGGAAGTTTTTTTTAATTTTATTGCTTACTATGTGATATTCATGTTCCCAGGCAGAACCCATCTAGTGGGAGCGACCTTGCTCAATACACTGGCGAATCCCCGCAGCGCACAATGTGTACGCTGGGAAGATTCACAAGTCTGCAGTCACACAGAGTGACTGCAGACTTGTCATTTTAGACCGGACAACCCCTTTAACATATAAAGCTTGGATTGTGAAATCTGGGGATCGATGATGAAATCAGTCTAGAACAAATGTTAAAATAAGACAAGATTTATACTTTTCCATTTGAATGATACACTTACAATAAATGATGACTACACCAACCTGTGGAATTATGACATCTGCTAAAGATTTAGACAGTTTGAAGAGTTCATCAGTCCCATCCAGGTTGAGTGAGCTGTTGTGCTGGACATCATACTTGACACAATCATAAATATCGGGAATCTTGCTGATATCATAACGCCCACTTTTCATGCGAAAATCCCTCTCGAGCTTGGTCCATCGCTGTAACATCAGCTCCAAAGTCTCACTATGATATAACTGTACCTCTGGGGACAAAGCCATTTTTAGTAGTACCACATACACAAGCCTAATGGCATGGATTCCATATTTAGCCCTTTAAGGACAAAGCTTAACTTGGCCATGAAGGGGTTGCCCGGCCTTTGGGTAGAAGTCTCAAGTTACCGCAGACTTGTGAATCCTCACAGCACGCGCAGGAGTGGACGGTCATGTGATTGCACATTCCCGCTAAACCCATCAGACCTGGCTCAATTCGCTTATCCGGATCACGGCTGCGCACATCTAGTCGGGACATGACCGCATGTATGCAAATCGAAAACTAGAGTCAAAGCTCCCACCCGCTTCTAGCCCCAGCATCAGAGAATCCTCACAGCTCACTCTGAGCATGCTGCGAGGATTAACAAGTCTGGTGTCACATAATGTTATTTCAAACTTGTACCCCTATGCCAGACAATTCCTTTAATCTACATACATCCTTTTTAGTTTTCCACCACTGCATTTCAGGGGACATTTTTTATTTTTTTTGTGAAGGCATGAATTTTTTTTGTGTTGTTTATTTTGTGAGTTGTATTTGTGACTGGCACCATTTTGGGCTAGATACAAGTTAATACCCTTTTTAACTCTTTACGGGAAATATGAAAAAACCTAGCTATTCTCCTGTGTTGTTTTTTTGAACATTTCAAATTTTCCATGTTTCATTTGCTGCACAAATAAAGTGTTACCGTAACTTTCTTTCTAGCAGTACAAGTATGGCGATACCAAAAATATGTAATATTATTTATGTTTTATTAATTTTATAAATTTTCTGTTAGAAATAAAATATACCGTTGCCATATTCTGAGACATATAAGTTTGACATTTTCCCATCAGCTAATCTAAATGAGGGCTTTTTTTGCATGATAAGATGGTGCTAATTTGGTGTACACAATAGGTGTTTATATTTTAATGGGGGTAAACACTCAGAATGAGGTGTTCTCCAGAACTGGACAACCCCTTTACTTCATTACCCGCTGTTATGCCTGTGCTAGACGCATGCAGGGAGCATTGATAGCTTAGTACAGATGACTGGCAATTACTCAGATGGATAAAGTGGGCCTATTAGGCAGCGGAAATCTACAATCACAACTATACAATTCTTTACCCTCACCGGCAGATTTCGGATCTTCCAGACGCTGACGGATCTGAGATGTCAGATTCTCAATGAGGGAAAACACCAAGTCACATGTCTTCACAGGGTTCTTTATGGACTCCATAGAATTAAGCAGAGAACTGCTATTCGTAGGGGCCAGCTACAGAAACCGAAGCAGAAGAGTCACACATTTATTCACATACCCCGGTACAGGAAAAAGGTGTCCAGCCTCATATTTATCACTGAACTAGAACAAAGGTATTTATTATTAACACATGGCACACTGAAATAAGGAATGGCAGGGCTGATCTTAGCGCTTAGCCAAGGGGTTTAACAGCACAAGATTTAGGGGTGAATGCGGCAGTGCAGCAATAGCAGATACAGCCAATAAATGCTTTATTCTACCTGTTGGTTGCCATTATCTCATATCTAAAGTACAAGATCTCAACAGAAAACCTCATCCCTGCCATGCAGCAAAGAATGTGGCTGCAGCATACTCTATTACCGTACTTCCCATTTTGTATATACCCGCAATATATACCAATCTCCCATCTCATACAGAAATGTAAGTACAGCGGAATATGCAGTCAAATAACCTCTGTAAGGCAAGTATCAGGAAGAAACTATCAAGAGCACGGAGAGAACATAACAAATGCTGCAATTTCCATGGTGGGATTCAGTCCCAGGACCCCAGAACTACCATACCTTGTCCTGGTCCTGTTCTGAAAAATCTGCATCCTTCTGCATGATCTCATGGAGACGAGCCTTCACTTTTTGCTGGCAGCTGCTTAAGGAATCGCTGTCACTGTCCAGGAGTCCGTTCATGTTTGCACTTTTCACCATTTGAACTAAAATGGGTGTAAGCTCACCTTCTAGTGCCAGGAGACCCTGTAAGAAATAGCACGACATATTATAACGTGTATCCATCATTTACATTTTTATTTAATAAATCAATAGTGCAGCTTTATAATGTATCGCATCAGGAAAATCAGCTTGTCTTACATCCTGGATGGATCTTTTAGGCCATGTTCACACAGTGCGTTTTTTACCGCGGAACCGCGGCGGTTTTGCCGCTGCGGTTCCGCAGCTGTTTTCCATGCAGGGTACAGTACACTGTACCCTATGGAAAACAGGACACACTGTGCACATGGTCCGGAAATTGTAAAAAAAAAGACGCGCTGAATAGCTCCCGGAAAAAAGAAGGAGCATGTCAATTCTTTTTCCGGAGCCGCAGCGGTTCTGCACCCATAGACCTCCATTGTGAGGTCCAAACCGCAGTAAAACCCGCAGATCAAAAATATATCTGCGGGTTTTACTGCGGTTTGATGTGCAGAACCGCTGCAGCAGGAAGTGCGGGGAGCGGGCGGAAGTGCGTGGGCGGAGTGTGGCTGCCCCCCCCGTGTTCCGATCCCGCCCCCCCCGTGCTCCGATGCCCCCCCCCAGTGCTCCGATGCCCCCCCCCAGTGCTCTGATGCCCCCCCCGTGCCCTAATCTCCCCCCCTTATACTCACCCGGCGTCCCGGTGTCCGTCCGGCCGTCTTCTCCCTGGGCGCAGCCATCTTGCAAAATGGCGGGCGCATGCGCAGTGCGCCCGCCGAATCTGCCGGCCGGCAGATTCGTTCCAAAGTGCATTTTGATCACTGAGATATAACCTATCTCAGTGATCAAAATAAAAAAATAGTAAATGACACCCCCCCCACTTTGTCACCCCCATAGGTAGGGACAATAAAAAAATAAAGAATTTTTTTTTTTTTTTTTTTTTCACTAAGGTTAGAATAGGGGTAGGGGTAGGGTTAGGGGTAGGGTTAGGGTTAGGGGTAGGGTTAGGGGTAGGGTTAGGGGTAGGGTTAGGGTTAGGGTTAGGGGTAGGGTTAGGGGTAGGGTTAGGGGTAGGGGTAGGGTTAGGGGTAGGGTTAGGGGTAGGGTTAGGGGTAGGGGTAGGGTTAGGGTATTTTCAGCCATTTTAACCCTAAAAAAATTCCTAGAAAACACACAGACTCTGGCTAGAAAACTGCATCAAAAAAACGCATCAAAAAACGCATCAAAAAACGCATCAAAAACGGACCAAAAAAGGACCAAAAAAAGGACCTGCGTTTTCTGCCAAGAGCTGCAGTTTTTTAAAAAACAGTCAGGAAAAAAAAAGGATGGAAATCCTGAACGTGTGAACATACCCTTACTCTCAATTCATGGGTAAAATAGATTCAATGAAGACAAATGTAAACACTGCGAGGATAGGAGATGAGAGCTGGTGCTTCTAAGGCTGTGTGCACACGATGCAGATTTGGTGCAGAATTTTCTGCATAAAATCTGCACTAAATCTGCATCTCCTGGCAGAATCCGCAGGTGCGTTTTTTGTGCATTTTTTGTGCGTTTTTGATGCGTTTTTTGTGCACAAATCTGCATAAAAAACGCATAAAAACGCATCAAAAACGCATAAAAAAACGCATAAAAAACGCATCAAAAACGCACCTGCGGATTTCTATTATGGAGGGGTGCAGAAACGCTGCAGAACTGCACAAAAGAAGGGACATGCACTTCTTTGAAATCTGCAGCGTTTCTGCACAGATTTTTCTGCACCATGTGCACATCTTTTTTTTTTCACATTGATTTACATTGTACTGTAAATCACAGTGCAGTTCTGCAGCGTTTCTGCTGCAGAAAAATCTGATGCAGATCTGCACTAAATCTGCATTGTGTGCACATACCCTAACAGTCTATGGAGGAGGCAGGAGCTAGAGGCAGACAGACATTCTGCTGTAAATTCTCCTGAAATGACAGTTCTCTATAGAACCTTATCAGCACCAATCGTCATCTTCTAGTTCAGAGAATTTCGATGATGAAAGTTCAGTCCAGGAGAAAAAAGAAGCAGATTTCTCAGAAAAGACATATTCCAAAGTTTCTTATTTTCATACATACTATTAATTTATTAAATAAAAATTAAAATGATAATGACAGTATAAATCAACGCACAAGTACCTACGATACTCAAAAATCCACAAAAATTAAAATGAATATCACAGACTTGAGTTGACTAACTATAAAATATAGCCTTTATTTTATACACATGATTATATTCACCAATTCCACCGTGCTTAGTGCAGGTCTATGCAGCCTCAGTGGATACTGGTATAGGAGAGCCACCATGCTTAGATGAATTATTGTGATATGTTGTTAATAAGAGAAGCCAAAGTCCCAGAAACATCAAGTCTGGTGTAGTTCATGCCGGTCTTGATGAGGAGATGGGCTGGAGTCAGATGCTCCCGATTCATAAAGATGTACACTTCTCTTTAGGAATCAGGAGTGCCAGACAAGTGACGTACACTTCTGTGTGCAGAGTGCCACAAATCCTACTCCAGTTACTGCTAGAGTAGGATTTGTGGTGCAGCGAATATGTATTGGATTAGCGGCAATCACCATGACCCTATCCCAGCTCTGACCACTTTGTCAGAGCTGAGCAAACATGGCCTGAGAACGACAAATGTCGCATAATTTTAGCGCAGTCGCCAGTTGTGCCAAAATTATGCAACTCTTCAAAGCTTTAATGAATTGGGCCCAAAATGTCCCTCTCTTACACAGTCCACATAGGCTGAACCATTTATGTACAAATATGACCATGCGATCCTATGCAAGGTCTAGTCAGTCTATGAGAAGGGTCTACAATGCCTGTGTTGTATCATCAGCCTTGGCTAAACCTACTCCTTTATCCGTGTTAGCTGCAAGTTGTGGGATATAAATATGACAACAGGATTTTTGGTTGCTTAGGCTTCTTTCACACTTCCGTCTTCTGCTGTACGTCATTGTGCAGTAAAATGACATATTGTCGGACGTTCTGAAATAGTGAAAAATGTGTGTGACGCATCCAGTGTAATGACGGATGCATCGTTTGTGTTGTTGCCACAATTTCAATGGATAAATTTCAGGGAATCAAATAATGTCCGGGGATGAGGATGAGGATGAGAGATAGAGAGAGAGAGACTCAAAAATCGACAGACTGTGACGGGAACCGAAAGACGGAAGTGTGAAAGACGCCTTACCGTAAAATCTGTTTCTCGGAGCCTTCATTAGGGGACACAGGAACCATGGGTGTATGCTGCTGCCACTAGGAGACTGACACTATGCACAAAAAAAGTTAGCTCCTCCCCTGCAGTGTACACCCCACCGACTGGCACTAAGTTAATCAGTTAGTGAGAAAGCAGTAGGAGAATCAACAAGATGGAGAGAAAAAAACAACAACAGACAACTCAAACTGTAACAATAGAGCTGATAAACATGGGACGGGTGCTGTGTCCCCAAATGAAGGCTCCGAGAGACAGATTTTACGGTAAGCAACCAAAAATCCTGTTTACTCTATCGCTTCATTGGGGGACACAGGAACCATGGGATGTCCCAAAGCAGTCCTTGGGGAGGGAACAAAAAACTCTATTCAGGTCAGAGAACTCACCACTGCCGCCTACAAGATCCTTCTACCTAGGCTGGCGTCCGCCAAAGCGGATTTGGCCAATGTTTGGATGGAAGACTAAGTTGCCGCTTTGCAACGTTGTAGGGCGGAGGTCCTATGGTGAACCGCCCAGGAGGCGCTCACTGTCCGGGTAGAGTGAGCCCTAATGCCAGGGGGAGGCACTCTGTTTTGACCCAGTAGGCCTCCAAAATTGCTGTTCTTATCCAGCGAGCAATCGTAGCCTTGGAAGCCGGCAGGCCTCTTCGTGTACCATCTGGAATGACGAAAAGAGTGTCCATCTTCCTAAAGGGGGCGGTCCTAGCCTGATAAACCTTCACAGCCCTGAACAGATCCAGCTTGTACAACGAACGCTCCAGAGGATGAGTCGGAGCAGGACAAAAGGAAGGGAGAACAATGTCCTCATTTAGGTGAAAGCGGACACCACCTTAGGAAGGAAAGAAGGTGGAGGCCGCAAAACCACCTTATCCTGGTGAAGAACCAAGAAAGGGGGGTGACAAGAAAGAGCCGCCAAGAAAGAGCCGCCAACTCCGAGACGCTCTTGATGGAGGTGATGGCCACCAGAAATGCCACCTTCCAAGACAGAAAGGACAGGGAAACTTCTCGGAGCGGTTCAAACGGAGAAATCATCAGAGCTTCCACAACTAAATAGAGGTCCCAGGGTTCCACAGGTGTCCAGTACGGGGGGCTGCATGCGCAACACCATGAAGAAAAGTTCTGACCTGAGAACGGGAGGATAAATTCTTCTGGAAAAGAATGGAAAGTGCTGACACCTGGCCCTTTAGCAAACTAAGGGCAAGACCAGCGTCAAGTCCCGCTTGGAGAAATGCCAAGACAGAAAGGAAAGCGAAATACATAGGCTGGATGTGATTAGACTCACACCAGCTGAAATAGGCTTTCCAGGTCCGATAATAGACCCTGGAAGACGATGGCTTCCTAGCCTGGATCATGGTGTGAACCACCCGATCTGAAAAACCAGGCGCTCTCAGGACCAAGGTTTCAACAGCCACGCCGTCAAATTGAGCGACCGGAAATACTGGTGGCAGATCGGTCCTTGGGAGCCTCCAGGGGGCGTCCGCGAGAAGGTTGACAATGTCTGAGAACCAACACCTTCTGGGCCAATCCGGTGCAATCAGTATGATCAGCACCCCCTCCACCTTGATCTTCTTCAGCAGCCTGGGAACAAGGAGAAGGGGAGGAAACATAGGGGAGCGTGAACTGCAACCAGGGAATGGCCAGAGCGTTGGCGCCCAACGCGAGAGGATCACGGGACCCGGAGACGAACCGTTAACGTTCCTGTTCAGCCTGGACACCATGAGGTCCACATCCGGAGCTCCCTGTCGAAGGCAAATGTGATGGAAGACCTCCTGATGTAGGGACCACTCCCCTGCCGCGAGACCCTCGTGGCTGAGAAAATCGGCGGCTCAGTTGTCCACGCCGGGAATATGCACTGTGGATATCGCCGGAACAGTCGCCTCTGCCCAGGAAAATCTTTGCTACCTCAACCATTGCCAGGGTACTCAGAGTCCCCCCCTGGTGATTGATATATGCCACCGCCGTGGCATTGTCCGTCTGAACTCTGATTGGCACACCCCTGAGAAGCCTTTCCCAGTGACGGAGGGACAGACGGATGGCCCTTATCTCTAGGACGTTGATTGGTAAAGAGAATTCCTGTGCTGACCAACGTGCCTAGACAGTCAAGTGGCGAAACACCGCCCCCCAGCCAAGAAGGCTGGCGTCCGTCATCACCACCTGCCAGTGAATGGAAAGGAAGGACCGGCCCTGGAAGATGAGGTGGGATGACAGCCGCCAGTTGAGAGACCGTCTGACTTGGAGAGAGACGAATCGGACGATCCAGAGAGAGGACAGACCTGTCCCACTGCGAAAGGATGGCCTGCTGAAGTGGTCTTGAGTGGAACTGAGCAAAAGGGATCGCTTCCGACGCTGCCACAATCCTTCCCAGGATCTTCATGGCTGAGCGGAAGGAAGGACATTGAGGGCCCTGTATAGAGCGAACTCCCTGCTGGAGGATTGTGCTCTTCTCCTTGGGTAGAAAAACCCTTGTCTGACGGGTGTCGAACAACATGCCTAGAAAAATCAGGCGCTGAGTTGGAACAAGGTAGGACTTTTTTCCTGTTGACAAGCCACCCAAAATGGGACAGGGTGTCGAGAACGATTGACAGGCTTTCCTGGGCATGAGAAAAGGATGGAGCCTTGACGAGAATATCGTCGAGGTATGGTATGAGCACTAGGCCTCTGATCCTCAAAATTGCCATCAGCACTGTCATGATTTTCGTGAAAACCCTGGGAGTGGTTGCAAGTCCGAACGGCAGGGCGACAAACTGGAAATGGCCCTGCTGTACCGCAAAACGCAGGTATCTCTGATGCCCTTGGAAAATAGGGACATGAAGATAGGCGTCTTGGATGTCTATGGAACACAGGAATTCCTGCGCCTCAATGGAAGCAATTACTGAACGAAGGGACTCTATCCTGAACTGCCGCAGGCGGACTCTTTTTGTTCAGTAACATGAGATCCAGAAAAAGGTCAAACCGCGCCGTCTTTTTTTTGGCACCACAAACAGGTTCGAATAAAAACCTGTGAAACTTTCCCGGTCTGGGACAGGAACGATTACCCCGATCTGAGAAGGGAGACGATGGATGCAAAGAAACCCAGAACCAGAGAAGGATCTTTTGGGGGTCAGGATTCAAAGAATCGATCTCGGGGTCGCAAATCGAACTCTATTTTGTATCTGGAGGATACAACCTCCCTGACCCATGCGTCCTCCACTGAGGCAAGCCAAACGTCTCTGAAAAAAGAAGACGACCGCCCAGCTTGGGAGATACGCTGGGTTCTCGGTATGAGTCATGCCAAGGAAGATCTGCCAGGTCTAGGCCTGGTGGATCTGCCTTGAGTATAGCGGGAACGCCAGGAAGAGGTGGCTTTAAAGGAAACCTTCTTCCTATCCTGGTGAGCCTGCGGCCTCTGCTGGTGTGAAACATCCTCTGTGGTCGAGAAACGGTGAAAGGGGTGAAAGGATCAAAACTGACGCTTCGGCGGAGGTCGGCGAGGTTTGGACTGTAGAAGGGAACTCGTGCCCCCAGTGGCGTCTTTAATAATTTGGTCCAACATGGAACCAAACAGACGTGTAATCCTAAAAAGGCAGGTTGGTAAGAGACGTTTTTGAAGACAAGTCTGCCTGCCAGGCCTTAAGCCAAATCGTCCGTCGGATAGCCACGATATTGCTGGAGGCCTGAGCTGCGCAAGACGCAGCATCCAGGGAGGCAGATACCAAGTACTTCCCCGCATGAGAAATTTGGTTGGCGAGATCGGCCAGGTCCTCCGGTCGAGCTCCAGCTAGAATGCCCTGACGAAGTTGTTTGGCCCATTTAGCTATGGACTAAGATACCCAGGTGGAGGCAAAAGCCGGGCATAATGTAGACCCGGCAGCTTCAAATGCTGATTTTGCAAAGGATTCTACAATCCCATTGTTGGAATCCTTGAGGGATGCCTCACTAGTAAGCGGGAGGACCGTGCTGATGGACAGTTTGAAAACTGGCGGGTCTACGGACGGGGAAGCTGTCCAATTGGCGGTGAGCTCAGGAGAAAAGGGATACAGGACACCGAGGCACTTTCCTCTTTGAAAGCGTCTGGTCGGGTTCTCCCTTTCCCTGGCAAGTACCTCCTCAAATTCTTCATGGGGAGCGAAGACCTTGGAAGGTGGTTTGGACAGTCTAAACGAAACCGCCTGATCTGCGAGTTCCGAAGAGGTATCCTTGATCCTAAAGGTCTAGTTAACCCTCACAATGAGACTCTGGATGATATCTCTCATGTTAGAGGCCTGGTCCAAGTCCAGGTCTGAATCACCCTCTGATAGAGCATCTGAAAACGCCTCGCCTGACTCGGGAGAGGAGGATCTTGAGGATGCAGACCGCTGGGAAGGACCAGGAGGCGAGATGGAGGGGGAAGAGGACCTAGAACGGCGCTCCTGTCTGGGTCTCTTACGGCCTGTGTTAGAGGGCCCAGTCGGTGATTCTTGTAACCCCATAGCAACTGCTGGAGCCGGAAGGGGCAACCTGTCAAGCACGGACACAAGGGTCTCCGACACCTTTGTGAGATCCGCCACGGACTGTCACAGAGAGGAAGCCCACTCTGGAATAGGGGCTTTCCTCTCACCTGGGACGGAAGGGCACTCCTTGGCGGGGGGCACAATGGGGTTGCTGAAGGGAGCTTGCATTTGCACGAAGAGCATGCAAAGTGCCTGACAAGAGTAGAGGAAGAAGAAGAAGAGGAGGAGGCAGGAGGACCGGAGTGCTCGCCCTTAGGATTAGGCAAGATGAGCAGACCCACTAACTGTGCCAGAAGGTTAGGGGACAGGAGAAATGCAGAAGAGAGTGTCAATCTGCAGAGTAGAGCTACGCACGATAAGTGCAGTGTCCTGTAGTCTGCTCCCAGGCTGTAAAATGCTGCTGCAATGCTGAGTAGAGGGGAAAACCAGACCTGCCAACAGAAAAACGCCCTCCAGATCCAAAATGGTGACAGCAAGGAAGATGCATGGAACCAGCGTGTGAAGAAGCGAGCAGTAATAAGATCCTGTGCCCATAAGCCCGGAAAAAAACGACGGAGCTAACTGCGGGGGCGGAGCTAACCGCGGGGCAGAGCTAACAACTAAAGTTTGGGGGGAGCAAAATGGAGATTTCTGCACACAAATGAGGCAGGGAGTAGTAGGAGGAGCTAACCGCCGGGTGCAGGAAGAGGGAGCGACAGGCGGGAAAAAGCCCGCCCGAATGGCTGAGAGGACGAGGGCGGATCCTAACGCTGCAACTAGGCCCTTGTAATTTAAAGGGGAACCCGCTATATAAATAAAGGAAAAAAATCCCTTTTTTTTCTTCTTTTGATCTTCTTGTCTTCTGTCCTCGGGTCTTTCGCCGGCACCTGGGGGTGAAAAGGAAAAGTACCTCCTTCCAGGAAAGCCGAACGTCCGAAAATTCTGTGTTCGTCCGCGTCTCCTCAGACCGACAAGCTCTGGTGGGCGAGTGGGTGGGAGACGGAGGCAGGACCGGATCACCTGTACACGCTTCTGTGTTAGGGGCTGGGGTCCTGCCGAACAGGCATATGAGGATACGGGGTGGCAGTACACGCCGTACTCAGTCTCTTTGTGGGAGTACAGTAGTGACTATTCACACTGTATCCCTCCGGGAACCTGAAAAGAAACGCCGCACACTGAGGTAGAGATGGGTCTAATGAAAGACCCGTGTCCACCTCCTACTGTCACTAAGCTAAACTGATTAACTTAGTGCCAGTCGGTGGGGTGTACACTGCAGTGTCAGCCTCCTAGTGGCAGCAGCATACACCATGGTTCCTGTGTCCCCCAATGAAGCGATAGAGAAATAATATTTATTGCTGGATACTGACTGATGTGACAATATAATGATGATAAATTATTGTCCCTCTATGTCGTTAGATCGTATCCCGGATATCAAAACCAATGTCCTATTCATCAGGAAACTGTAGCAGCAAAGGCTATTAAATTATCAAGCCACCACACTTACATTAATTGCACATTATTACCTATTCAGGGTCTAACTAGCTGCTAAAGAAAATACAAAAATGTTTATATTTCATATTAACAATGATGGCATAAAGTTGCAACCCTAAGGCTATGTGCACACGTTCAGGAATTTTCGCGTTTTTTCGCTATAAAAAGGCGATAAAACCGGGGGAAAAAAAAACATATACATTAAGCATCCTATTTACTAGAATGCAATCAGCAATTTTTGCGCACATGCTGCATTGCATTTGCGGAATCACATTTCGGAAAAAAAAACACAGCATGTTCATTCTTTGTGCGGAATCGCAGGGATTCCGCACACATAGGAATGCACTGATCCGCTTACTTTCCACATGTGGCTATGCCCACCATGCAGGAAGTAAGCGGATCATGTGCGGTTGGTACCCAGGGTGGAGGAGAGGAGACCATCCTCCAGGCCCCGGGAACCATATAATTGTTTAAAAAAAAAAAAGAATTAAAATAATAAATTGTGAAATTCTCACCTTCCAGCGTCCCTCGCAGCGTTCCCGCTCCTTGCGATGCTTCCGTTCCCAATAATGCATTGCGAGAATGACCTGTGATGACGTGCGGACCGCTACGTCATCAGGGGTCGTTGCCGCAAAGCGTTACTGGGACCGGAGCATCGCGAGGAGCGGGAAAGGCTGCAGGGGATGCCGGAAGGTGAGAATATCACGATTTTTTTTATTTTTAACATTATATCTTTTTACTATTAATACTGCATAGGCCGCATCAATAGTAAAAAGTTGGTCACACTTGTCAAACACTATGTTTGACAAGTGTGACCAACCTGTCAATCAGTTTTCCAAGCTATGCTACAGATCGCTTGGAAAACGCTAGCATTCTGCAAGCTGATTACGCTTGCAAAACGCTAGTGTTTAGCGGGAAAACGCATGCCAATTCCGCATGCTTTTTCCGCGGCAATTCCGGACGTGTGCAATTAGCCTAAAGAGTCCATCCAACCTATCAGAGATCTAATATTTATTTTCCTTTCTTATAACACTTAACTCCACAGGTGTTTACAGACATCAGTATCACTGTCTCCATTGGGGCTCACAATCTAGATTCCCTATGAGGATGTTTTTGAAATGTGGGAGGAAACCAGAGAACCTGGAGGAAGCCCACGCAAACACAGAGAGAATATACAGATTCCTTGCAGATGTCCTCCTTTGTTAGATTTGAACCCAGGACCCCAGCGCTGCAAAGCAACAGTGTTAACACTGAGCCACCATGCTGGCTATTTACTCTCTTGTCCACGCTGGCTCAAGCTATACTATATAACTGAAACACAATACTAATATAACTAAATAATAATTCCCATTTCCATTTATTGTCCCTTAATACAATTCGATATTATTTATATTATTGCTAGTCTCAACGCTTTACAATGTATATTGACACCAGTGTCTATAATGAACAGTCTATCATTTTAAGGGTGGTTAATTTTAACATTGAGAGATAGAATATCAAAAACAAAATCCAGAAAATCACATTGCATAAATTCTATAAATTTATTTGCATTTTGTAGTGAGAAATAAGTATTTCATCCCCTACCAACCATTAAGAGTTCTGGCTCGACAGACCAGTTAGATGCTCCTAATCAACTCGTTACCTGCATTAAAGACTGCTGTCTTAGGGTATGTTTCCATGTGGCGTATTTGCAGCGGATGGGACGCTGCGTACAGCCGCAGCTTCCAATCCGCAGCGTCCAGATGTAACAGCCGATATAGGGAGTGATAAGCCTATCAAAAGTCAACAGTTCATACAGAATCCGAAAACGGGCACTTTTCCCTGCTTAAACTGTACCCAATGCAGTAATGTACAAAAAGGCCAACACATTCAACATCCCTATACTGGCAAAAGTTATAAGATTCGCAGTTTCTTAACATGTGATACCTCCTTTGCCGTATACGTTATCAAATGTCCTTGTGGATTATTATATGTGGG